>NC_140026.1:13289931-13339931 GCF_964263955.1 Coregonus lavaretus | reverse complement strand
ATAGCGTTGGATGACCTTTAATGGATAAGCCATTTAGAGTGACATTATAGATACATTACATTTTAGTCATTTAGCAGACGCTCTAATCCAGAACGATTTACAGTTAGTGAGTGCATACATTTTCATACTGGCCCCCCGTGGGAATCGAACCCACAACCCTGGCGTTGCAAACGCCATGCTCTACCAACTGAGCTACACGGGGCAGATACATAGGTTATAGTCTTGAGTTCTTTGCTTATCATAAGTCTGCATCTCGTTTTACATATAATCCTCTCTTTTCACCTCTCCCTCATTATTTATCTCTGTTATTTCTCTCTGTGTCACAGACTAATACAATAATAATGGAAGAAGAATTAATATATCTACATACACAAACTAGTACCAACCCTACGGAGTTGCATTCTATCAAGTTGAAACATTACCGTTCCCTTGATTATTTCTGTTGTGGTGATTCTTTGTGCATGTTTTATTTAGACTAATTTCCATATGAGGCTACTGTATAATACGGATGCTGTACATAACTGTGTCTGATGGAGAAAAACAACTCCACAACTCCCCAATCATCCAATTACCCTCCTCACCGACTAGAAACACATGGAAGTTATGGTTCAATTAGGGTAAGGGTAAAAATGATCTAACCCATAAATTAGGTAAAGTCAATTAGGACAACTTTCCAATTAAGGACAAATCTGTGACTTGAGGGCAGGGCTATATGGAGCTTCTGCAGAGAGGATGGAGCCACACTGTGACTGTGTCCTTGTTTATGTCCTGCTAACATTTGTGTGTGTGTCAGGGTTTCTGTTAGGAAAATGTGTCACCGGACATTTGACTGGCAGCATTTTAATTTACCGGACATTTGAGAAATTTACCGGACCCATATGCATTGGCTGCGTAACCTGATTAGGATGTCCACCCACGGTGCTCAGAATGACAGAAATCACATTTAGATTATGGTCAGTCATATTAACAGAGCTTGCAATTAAAGGATTCAATGATGTGTTCTGATGTGTACTTACCGAATTCTGATGTGTACTTTGAAGATGTTAGAATAACTATCCACATTTACTTTTCCTAAGCCAACAAGTAGAGTAATGAACAGCAAAATCACTAGCCTATGTCAATCTACTATCCCTCATAGTAGAACATTTCACCTATTCTATTGGTCAGCTTCTCGAGAAAGAAATAGCCTGTTCCAAACTGACTCTGGGACAGTTGTGGGACGATAGATCCCAAATGTATACAACAAGTAGGTCTAGGCTACTTCAAAATCCTGTTAAAAAGCAATGAGGCTGATGCAACCGATCAGAACGTTTCAAATGTTGATCAACTATTATTTATTCGTATTATAAGCGCAGCAATGCGCACATGGCAGTAAGCTATGCGCCAATGTTAGTTCCATAATGCAATTAGCGGGAGAACACCTTTGTCAAAATCGCAGCTCACATGGGAGCAGTTTCATGTGACAGAGATGAAAATATCCATTAGACATGTAGAAAGAAGAGATCTAATATGTAACAACTAGCATGGGTTGCTAATATGACTAGGATTGTGCCCTTGGCTACTGGACAATGAAAGAAAGTTTATATAAAATAATTGCCTCCACGGATATGGTCTGATTTTGGCTTGGCTACTTTGAAGCAAGGTAAGACATGCCTCATTATATGTAGGCTAGTAGGCGAAAACGTTCAGGTTTCAAACAATTAAGTATATGTTTTCAAAATGCATACTGCCTCCAGCTCATTGCAAAGTGGTGTGTGACGCGCTGTTGAAGCCTGCCTTCCATTGCCTATGTTTGCTGTTTGAGATGCTGTAGCAGCAGTTCTTGCGCTGTCTGACCGATTTTCCGCTTAAAGGCTCTGTATCTATATGCTGTACGGGTGTGATAAATAAGATACATAACGAATATACTGTACACACGCGCCAATTTTATTCCACTAAATTATGCAAATTAACCATAGACTGACTAAATGTATATCCATCGAATGGTATTTCCATCAATGAATAGGCTAAAAATAATTATTTCGCAATGGGATTTTTTTCTTCTCCTGAACAATTGGCCAGCGGCAATTTTATTTATCAGCTATTCAATTTTTTTTATTGGCCAAAAGCCGGCTATTACCGGCTAACGGAAACCCTGGTGTGTGTGTGTGTCTAAATGTGGCGGATGATGAGGTTGAGATGTGTCAGGAATTAAAGCGGCAGCAGCGCCTCTCTCTCTCTCCCCCTCCCTCTGTCAGGCTGTTTCCAGGAGTCACGTCAGCTTCTCTCACCCACCAGTGAGCCACCACCAGGTCGCAGCACAGAGAGAGGGAGGGGAGGAAGAACAGTGATAGAGAGAGTGAAGGAGTGACAAAGAGGGACTGAGAAAGACATACAGCAGGGATGGTGGGATGGTGTTAGGGTGAAATGGGAGGAAAGATGGAGAGAAAGAGAGATAGCGAGAAAGAAGGTGGGAGCTTAAAGAGGTCCCTCTCTCTCTCCTCCTCACATGCCAATCTCTCTCTATTGAAAGGCTCCCAGTCATACCCCAGAGGACGACATTGTGGGCCGGGTGTTTCCGTTTCATTTTTTCTGTTTTCATCTCTCTTTCCTCCCAAATGTGTTGCCTTGTAAACACCAGGATTAAATGTAGGAGGAGAGATTCCATCCGTCAGGTCATCTCTCACCTCCTCCCCCTCATTCAACACACACACACGAGTATACACGCACAAGCATACACACACACGTCACACACGTGCGCACGCACACACACACACGAGCCCAGCTATTGTGCATTTTTATGCCTCCTCCTCACAACCCTAGCCAGAGGAAAGGAGGAGAGGAGGATAAGATGAGGAAAGGGGGAGAGATGTGATGGGGTTCTTTTAATCTCTCTGGGGGAGGCTTAGATCTCTCTTAAGAATCATTTTACAGGATTTACCCGTCCACCCCTCCGCCAAATACTGAGCATTTTGTATTCCGAGCCAGCCGATGTATCGTATCCAATGTGGGGGACTAAATCAATTCCAAATTATTGTGCCTCTCAATAACTGATGGTGATGTCTGGCTATGGGGAGAGATGATTGATGATGATACTATGGATAATATGAGTAAGCACACACACACACAAATCTACACACTGCCAAAGCACACTATGTAGATGTGGCCTGCCTGGCAAGCACACACACACACACACTGGGCCAAAGCGGCTGGCTGACGGTGGTTATATGGGGGGCTGACGCGTGCTTTGTCCCCGTGCTGGAGAGAGGAAACAGGGGATGTAAGTGTGTGTGTGTGTGTGTACAAATCACCTGTAATTACCACCCACAGACTCACCCATCCATCTCTCACTGCCCCTAGACCGGCTGCCATGAATACACACACACAGACTCAGGTGCAAACACATACACACTTATGCACATCCTTGCGCATGCAGTTGCATACACACGGGCTCTCACGGACACGTGCACACACACACTCAAGCACACGTGTGGACACACACACCTCACACACGATGTACTCGCCCAAGTACTCTATAATCCAAACACAATCATATATAATTGTAGGCTACACTTAGAAAATACATCTACACGTTTCTACTTCACTACACAATAACACATTATGTTCTACTAGGGTACGCATTAACGTCACACACAGAACACTACACAATAACACACACATTATGTTTTACTAGGGTGCGCATTAACGTCACACACAGAACACTACACGCCAGCCCACACCTAAGAAAAGCAGTTGTACACACACACACACACACACACCTACACACCTTTATTCTGTTTGCCTGCACACTTTCCGGTTGGCCCGCTACAGTAGTCCCAGATGTACAGTACTTGATAGCTGATGATAGTAGTTACAGTGAGGAGCGATGTTCCTTCTCTGTGTTGTTCTGTAATTACATTACAAGTTTTCACACACACACATACACACCTCTCTCCTGCCTCCCTACTGTGTGATTTAGTACTCACGCTGTTTACTCTCCAATGAGTGCTGCACAAGACCTCGGAAAATTATAACTCAACCACCAGTTTGAGCTTTTCTCCAAATTATGGCCCTTGATTTGTGTCTTTATTGTGTCTTTAGGACAGCGTGCCAAAGCCCGGCCCGCACAGCCCAACACTGCCACCTTGTGCTTAGCCCATACACCCATAGAAATGTCACCATAGGGGTGAGTGTGTGTGTGTTTGAGAGTGAGAGTGAGTGTGTTTAGTAGTAAGATTGTGTGCATGTGTGTCTGCGTCCCTGCCTGTGTGTGCATATCTGACGGTGTGTGTGTGTGTATGTTTGTGTGAGCCTCTCCTGGATTTCATTACCCTGGGCAGGTCCTGGCTGACTGCTGGAAAATTCAGAAATTCCCTGGCCATCTGCTGCAGATTAGAATTAGACCTACAGCCCAATTCAATTAGCATCCCCAGCCAGCCACACTGATTGGCCAGGGAGAGGGGAAAGGCTAGGAGGCGAGGCGAAGGTTATGGCAAAGGTGATCAGCCAGGGAGGCTAGGCTACTCTATTGACCAAGGACGGGGGAAATGCTAGGAGGCTAACTCTACTACATTTTACATTTACATTTTTGTCGTTTAGCAAACACTCTTATCCAGAGTGACTTACAGGAGCAATTAGGGTTAAGTGCCTTGCTCAAGGGCACATTGACAGATTTTTCACCTAGTCGGCTCGGTGATTAGAACCAGCGACCTTTCAGTTACTGGCACAACGCTCTTAACCACTAAGCTACCTGCCGCCCCTACTAGAGGCTAAGGCTACGGTACAGGCAGTCAGCAGGGAACGACTAGGCGGCTAAGGCTACTCGAGGTTAAAGCTTTCCACTCACGTCACTCTGTTATTTACCGCGTGTATGTGCGCTTTGGTGGAGCCTGATTCTTTTAGAGCAACGTGCACCTTTTAGTAACATGATACCTCACCAGTCCATGCATTCCTAAACTCGCAAATAGCAACATTCACAAGGGGGCGATAGTAGATTTTCTTGTTGTTATCTTTCCATTTGTGGTAAAAGCAAAGAATAATTATGTTGAAAACATCATCACCACTGTTAGCTAATTTCAAATAAAACCAACTGCATATTTGAATAATAGCTACATGTGATGAAAGTTTAGGTTTGTTTTACATTACCTCGTTGTGTGCCTGCCAGTTGGCTGTAGGCTACTCAGCTAGCAGTATGCTAGCTAGCTGGCTAAAAACAGTAAGCAAGCTAGCCTTTTAGTTTCCCACATCTCCCCCATGTGAAATAATCAGATTTATAATTCAATAATATGCCCTGGCAAATATTATTATACTTTCCAGTGGAACCTACAATATTGTCCCAGTTTGATTTGCTGCTTGTATGTATTCACTTCCATATCAGCTAAAAATAGAATGTCATAATTTTCATTCATAGAGAAAAAATGCACATAGCCAGCAGCTGTTTTTACCATTTCAAAATAGCCTAGAATCACATAGTTATTACTTTTTTTTTAAAGGGGGGGATTCTAATAAAGCTACAATGTTTGGTTTATTGTTTGAAAAATCGCTGAGATTATATTTGGTTATCAATGCAAAATAGGCTGCTAATCCATAGCCTATAGATCAGATCAAGGAACCAAGCGAGTTTGGTTCAGTTTAATTGCCTACACAACAGTGACAACACTGCCCACACGGCGGGACAAGCAATTCTCCGGTGCGTTACAATATTTAAGCTGCGAAAATCTGCATAGCAAGTGCCGTTGGCAGGCCTGCTCATTTTGAGACGAAAAACGTTGGAAGTGTGATGACGCGAATGCGTAAGAATGGCGCTCTACAGATCAGTTATTCGTCTCCTGAGTACACACCTTCTTTCGAGGTGTATATACCTACGTTTCCTGAACACAAACCAAGTAAACTTACGTGTAGGTCTTCATGCTCTCTTGAGGACCTTGATTTTCTCGAAATGGAGTCAGTCGGCAGTGGTGAGCGCTCTGAAGTTGAGCCAGTCCAGGATGTAGTGGGCCTACCTGCGGCCACAGGTGTATTTATATTAACACTTTTTTTCTTTTTTCTTAAAACTGCATTGTTGGTTAAGGGCTTGTAAGTAAGCATTTCACTGTGAGGTCTACACCTGTTGTATTCGGCACATGTTGCAAATAACATTTGATTTGATTTGATTTATTAGGGATCCCCATTAGCTGCTGTCAAGGCAGCAGCTACTCTTCCTGGGGTCCAGCAATATTAAGGCAGTTATACATTTTTTTAAACATTACAATACATTCATAACAGATTTCACAACACATTAAGTCTGTGCCCTCAGGCCTCTACTCTACTACCACATATCTATAACACAAAATCCATGTGTACATGTGTGTATAGTGTGTTGTTATTGTGTGTTTGTATGCATGTGTCTATGTTTGTGTTGCTTCACAGTCCCCGCTGTTCCATAAGGTGTATTTTTATCTGTTTTTTAAATCTAATTTTACTGCTGGCATGAGTTACTTGATGTGGAATAGAGTTCCATGTAGTCATGGCTCTATGTAGTACTGTGTGCCTCCCATAGTCTGTTCTGGATTTAGGGACTGTGAAGAGACCTCTGGTGACATGTCTTGTGGGGTATGCATGGGTGCCAGTAGTTCAAACAGACAGCTCGGTGCATTCAACATGTCAATACCTCTCACGAATACAAGTAGTGATGAAGTCAATATCTCCTTCACTTTGAGCCAGGAGAGATTGACATGCATATTATTCATGTTAGCTCTCTGTGTACATCCAAGGGCCAGCCGTAGTCCTTCTTTGTGGCACCTGACCACACGACTGAACACTCGTCCAGGTACGACAAAACTAGGGCCTGTAGGACCTGCCTTTTTGATAGTGCTGTTAAGAATGCAGAGCAGCACTTTATTATAGACAGACTTCTCCCCATCCTAGCTACTGTTGTATCAATATGTTTTGACCATGACAGTTTACAATCCAGGGTTACTCCAAGCAATTTAGTCTCCTCAACTTGCTGAATTTCCACATTATTCATTACAAGATTCAGTTGAGGTTTAGGGTTTAGTGAATGATTTGTCCCAAATACAATGCTTTTAGTTTTTGAAATTTTTAGGACTAACTTATTCCTTGCTACCCATTCTGAAACTAACTGCATCTCTTTGTTCAGTGTTGCTGACATTTCAGTTGCTGTGGTAGCTGACGTGTAGAGTTGAGTCATCCGCATACATAGACACACTGGCTTTACTCAAAGCCAGTGGCATGTCGTTAGTAAAGATTGACAGCTGCCCTGGGGAACTCCTGATTCTACCTGGATTTTGTTGGAGAGGCATTCATTAAAGAACAACCTCTGTGTTCTGTTAGACAGGTAACTCTTTATCCACAATATAGCAGGGGGTGTAGAGCCATAACACACACGTTTTTCCAGCAACAGACTATCATCGATAATGTCAAAAGCCGCACTGAAGTCTAACAAAACAGCCCACAATATTTTTCGTCATTTGTGTAAGTGCTGTGCTTGTTGAATGTCCTTCCCTATAAGTATGCTGAAAGTCTGTTGTCAATTTGTTTACTGTAAAATAGCATTTTATCTGGTCAAACACAATTTTTTCCAAAAGTTTACTAAGGGTTGGTAACAGGCTGATTGGTTGGCTATTTACATTTTAGTCATTTAGCAGACGCTCTTATCCAGAGCGACTTACAGTTAGTGAATACATATTTTTTTATACTGGCCCCCCGTGGGAATTGAACCCACAACCCTGGCGTTGCAAACGCCATGCTCTATCAACTGAGCTACATCCTTGCCGGCCATTCCCTCCCCTACCCTGGGCCAATTGTGCACCGCCCATGAGTCTCCCGGTCGCGGCCGGCTGCGACAGAGCCTGGATTCGAATCAGGATCTCTAGTGGCACAGTTAGCACTGCGATGCAGTGCCTTAGACCACTGCGCCACTCAGGAGTTTTTTGAGCCAGTTAAGGGGGCTTTACTATTCTTAGGTAGAGTAATTACTTTTGCTTCCCTCCAGGCCTGAGGAAAACACACTTTCTAGTAGGCTTAAATTGAAGATATGGCAAATAGGAGTGGCAATATCGTCCACTATTATCCTCAGTAATTTTCTATCCAAGTTGTCAGACCCCGGTGGCTTGTCATTGTTGATCGACAATAATATTTTTTTCACCTCTTCCACACTTACTTTACGGAATTCAAAATTACAATGCTTGTCTTTCATAATTTGGTCAGATATACTTGGATGTGTAGTGTCAGCGTTTGTTGCTGGCATGTCATGCCTAAATTTGATAATCCTGCCAAAGATAAAATCATTGAAGTAGTTGGCAATATCAGTGGGTTTTGTGATGAATGAGCCATCTGATTCAATTTGCCCAAAGCTTTTTACTATCATTCTTTATGTCATTTATCTTTGTTTCATAGTGTAGTTTCTTCTTCTTTTTATTCAGTTTAGTCACATGATTTCTCAATTTGCAGTACGTTTGCCAATCGGTTGTACAGCCAGACTTATTTACCATTCCTTTTGCCTCATCCCTCTCAGCCATACAATTGTTTAATTCCTCATCAATCCACGGGGATTTAACAGTTTTAATAGTCATTTTCTTAATGGTAACTGGGATAAGCAATTTCATAAATGTGTCAAGTGCAACGTGTGGGTGCTCGTTATTACACACCACGGACCAACACATATTCTTCACATCAACAACACAGGAATCACTACAAAACCTCTTGTATGACCTCTTATAAACAATATTAGGCCCAGCTTGTGGAGCTTTGGTTTTCCTTGATATGGCACCTACAGTGAGGGAAAAAAAGTATAATAATCCCCTGCTGATTTTGTACGTTTGCCCACTGACAAAGAAATGATCAGTCTATAATTTTAATGGTAGGTTTATTTGAACAGTGAGAGACAGAATAACAACAAAAAAATGCAGAAAAACGCATGTAATAAATGTTATAAATTGATTTGCATTTTAATGAGGGAAATAAGTATTCGACCCCTTCTCAATCAGAAAGATTTCTGGCTCCCAGGTGTCTTTTATACAGGTAACGAGCTGAGATTAGGAGCACACTCTTAAAGGGAGTGGAAGAAACACAAAAGAACTGTCAATCTCCCTCGGCCTGGGGCTCCATGCAAGATCTCACCTCGTGGAGTTGCAATGATCATGAGAACGGTGAGGAATCAGCCCAGAACTACATGGGAGGATCTTGTCAATGATCTCAAGGCAGCTGGGACCATAGTCACCAAGAAAACAATTGGTAACACACTACGCCGTGAAGGACTGAAATCCTGCAGCGCCCGCAAGGTCCCCCTGCTCAAGAAAGCACATATACATGCCCATCTGAAGTTTGCCAATGAACATCTGAATGATTCAGAGGAGAACTGGGTGAAAGTGTTGTGGTCAGATGAGACCAAAATAGAGCTCTTTGACATCAACTCAACTCGCCGTGTTTGGAGGAGGAGGAATGCTGCCTATGACCCCAAGAACACCATCCCCACCGTCAAACACCGTGGAAACATTATGCTTTGGGGGTGTTTTTCTGCTAAGGGGACAGGACAACTTCACCGCATCAAAGGGACGATGGACGGGGCCATGTACCGTCAAATCTTGGATGAGAACCTCCTTTCCTCAGCCAGGGCATTGAAAATGGGTCGTGGATGGGTATTCCAGCATGACAATGACCCAAAACACACGGCCAAGGCAACAAAGGAGTGGCTCAAGAAGTAGGACATTAAGGTCCTGAAGTGGCCTAGCCAGTCTCCAGACCTTAATCCCATAGAAAATCTGTGGAGGGAGCTGAAGGTTCGAGTTGCCAAACGTCAGCCTCGAAACCTTAATGACTTGGAGAAGATCTGCAAAGAGGAGTGGGACAAAATCCCTCCTGAGATGTGTGCAAACCAGGTGGCCAACTACAAGAAACGTCTGACCTCTGTGATTGCCAACAAGGGTTTTGCCACCAAGTACTAAGTCATGTTTTGCAGAGGGGTCAAATACCTATTTCCCTCATTAAAATGCAAATCAATTTATAACATTTTTGACATGCGTTTTTCTGGATTTTTTTGTTGTTATTCTGTCTCTCACTGTTCAAATAAACCTACCATTAAAATTATAGACTGATCATGTCTTTGTCAGTGGGCAAACGTACAAAATCAGCAGGGGATCAAATACTTTTTTCCCTCACTGTATATTGTGATCACTACATCCGATGGATTTGGATACTGCTTTCAAACAAATTCCTGCAGCATTAGTAAAGATATGATCAATACATGTTGATGATTTCATTCCTGTACTGTTAGTAACTACCCTGGTCGGTTGATTGATAACCTGAACCAGGTTGCAGGCACTAGTTACAGTTTGAAGCTTTCTCTTGAGTGGGCAGCCTGATGAAAGCCAGTCAATATTTAAATCACCCAGAAAGTATACCTCTCCAATGATATCACATTTATTATCAAGCATTTCACACGTTATCCAGATACTGATTGTTAAGACTTGGTGGTCTATAGCAGCTTCCCACCAGAATGGGCTTTAGGTGAGGCAGGTGAACCTGTAGCCAACAGTATTTAACATGAGATCCTCTCTAAGCTTTACAGGAATGTGGTTCTGAAATAGACCGCAACACCGCTGCCGTTGGCATTTCTGTATTTTCTGTAAATGATATAACCTTGTATTGCTACCACTGTATCATTAAAGGTATTATCTAAGTGAGTTTCAGAGATTGTCAGAATATGAATGTCATCTGTTACTAGCAAATTATTGATTTCATGAACCTTGTTTCTTAAGCTACATATGTTAACATGGGCTATTTTTAACACTTTTCTGGGATGCGTGATAATTTTTCTTGCTTTACTGGGAAGCTTAGCAGAGATAGACATACTCAGGTTATTTTTATTAGTGCAGGGTGAGCTGCACACATTGGACTTCCTACTAGGGCACACCACCTCAGTGCTAACAGTATTACTCTGGTTCATAGGCATATGATTACTGCATACAATAGCTGTGGGATCAGCAGAGGCATTCCGGGCAGTAAGAGGGACATAAATTAGGTTATTTACATTGTGTCTTCCAACACCCCTAGGATAATGTACATTTTCTGAAGCATTGTGACAACTCAGCGACGCAATGGTAGGAATTAAATGAGCTGGACTTGGGTCATTGATAAGTCATTATCTCAAAGCAGCCTTATTTACATTTTAGTAATTTAGCAGACGCTCTTATCCAGAGCAACTTACAGTTAGTGAATGCATGTTTTTTTGTTTGTTTTTTTTTCATTCTGGCCCCCCGTGGGAAACGAACCCACATCCCTGCCAGCCAAACCCTCCCCTACCTTGGACGACGCTGGACCAATTGTGCGTCGCCCATGGGTCTCCCGGTCGCGACAGAGCCTGGACTCGAACCAGGATCTCTAGTGGCACAGCTAGCACTGTGATGCAGTGCCTTAGACCACTGCGCCTCTCGGGAGTCACTTATAATGCTGTGATAGGATCCAGGAACCCAAATTATTTGGGTGCATCCCATCCTCCTTATAATACGAGCTTTGTTTCCAGAAGGTATCAAAATTGTCAATAAATGTTACACCCACAGAGCTGCAATAGTCTCGTAGCCAGTTATGGAGGGCTAAAAGTCTGCTGAACCGCTCAATGCCACAATTTAGGGAGGGCAGAGGGCCACATATTCTTGGGCATTTGTTGGTGTCAAGTAGAGACCAAATCAATTATTTAAAGTCCATCTTCAGCTGTTCTGAGCTGCCCTTCATAATGTAATTTGACCCCACATGAACCATTACATTTACGTCATTTAGCAGACGCTCTTATCCAGAGCGACTTACAGTTAGTGCATACATAATTTTTATACTGACCCCCCGTGGGAATTGAACCCACAACCCTGGCGTTGCAAACGCCATGCTCTACCAACTGAGCTACATCCCTGCCGGCCATTCCCTCCCCTACCCTGGACCAATTGTGCGATGCCCCATGGGTCTCCCGGTCGCGGCCGGCTACGACAGAGCCTGGATTCGAACCAGGATCTCTAGTGGCACAGCTAGTACTGCGATGCAGTGCCTTAGACCACTGCGCCACTCGGGAAGACTTAACCATGACAGTATCAGCCCCCGGTTACTGACTCACAGCCTCGGGAAGCAACCTGGTGACATCCTGAACTTTTGCCCCAGGTACAGATATATGCCTCACCATATGGTAGAGTCTTCCAACGTTTGCCCTGAGAATCCTACAAGAGATGATTTTGGAGTGAGATGTTTTGGAAAGAGTGGATTCCTGTTTTTTGGCCGACCCATACGTTGTGTCAAGCTGGGTAAAGGACAAACTTGAAATCTGTGAAAGTTTCAAGAAGTGGAATTGTTTTGACTTTTTTGTATCCACCACCCATAGGAAGCGGGCCCTTTGAGTCACATGGCTCGGGGCTCAACATGTGGTGTGATTTGCTCTACGGAGCAAGGTGCCGCTAAAAGGGGTGATCAGTGGGGTAGCGTAGAGATGGATCAAATTAAAAATAATATTCCTAGTGTGAAGCACGCTGTTTGGTGAGACATAGACCCAGTGGCAATTGCGAGACTGAGAACCCTGTCTGTCTTGTTGAGCTTTGACACAGAGATTCTACCTGATAAGGTCAGGTTAGGTTATATTTGCTATTCTTTTGAGGGCCTATGTTCTGAACCTGCTTCGGTGCTTTAGATGCCAAGGATTCGAACATGTTGCAGCAGTGTGAGGAAGGGAGATCCCTCGATGTGAGAAATGTGCAGGAGGGCATAGAAATAAGAAGTGTACAATAGGGATAGAGAAAGCATTTTGTGTCCACTGTGGGGGTGCCCATGCAGCTGGGGATCAGAAGTGCCCTGTGAGAGAGAGACAGATTGATATTGCCAGAGTTCAAGTGGGGCAGAAAGGTTCCTATGCTGAGGCAGTGAAGAGGGTAGAGGATAGCCCAAGGGTAAGTGAGTCAACTGGGAGGCCCCCAGTGAGTAGGTCTGAAGAGAGAGAGAGCCAGAGAGGATGAGTTTTATTAAGGTTGGATTTCTTGCATTTATAGCCATGGTGATCAGCTGCACTGCAATTTTGGAGCGGATATCACAGAAGATAGATGTGGTAGTTGCGGCAGCAGAGAAATATTTGGGTGTGAGAGATTTTAGTGCAGAAGATCGACAGGAAGTTTTGAGAGAAGCGGTTCCATCCTCCCAGCGTCTAGTCTGGTTTAGGATCATTTAGGGCCAAAGTAGTGGGATAGGGTGGTGGGTTTTTGGGGATAGTGTATAGGTGTATAAGTGACCAAAATCTGCAATCCACACTCCGACCTGCGAAAGGCACCAATACGCAACACAATGTCTAGTCTGCCGGAAAGCCACAAAAAGAAGAAGAAGACAAAAAATGTTATTGCAACATTGCGGTGCGCTCCGAATCGCTAGGCTGCATGAAGTCTGCCCAAGCCTTAAGGCTATGGCACAGGCAGTCAGCCAGGGAGGCTATTGGCCAAGGAGGGAGGAAAGGCTAGGAGGATTCTGCTATGCTAGGCTAATGCTAATGCTACGGCACAGGAGGTTAGCCAGGAAGACTAGGCTACGCTAAGGCTAGCAATACTTACTTAGTGGCCAATAAGGGGGGGGAGGCTAGGAGGCTACTGCTACGCTATGCTAAGGCTAACGCTAAACACAGGCAGTCAGCCATGGAGGGGGGAAATCTAGGAGGCTAAACTATGCCGGGCTATGCCGCAGTCAGTCGGTTGCTGCCTGCCCTGCAGTAAACATAGGGGTGAGTGAGGGCAGAAAGCAGGGATATGGCTTTCATTGCTCCCTGATAAACACAGTCTCATAAACACTACTGTTTCCAGATATGGTCCCGATTACAGGGCTGTACAGTGCGACCATTTTACTAGCATGTGTGCCTAAATATTTGCTATGAGACCTGGAATTTGTATTTAGGAGAACCAGTGCGCCTAGATAAATTAAGCATTCTAGCTTTATTACCAAAAAAATGTAGCATTGTGCTCCTACATTTCTTTGTGTGCGCATACATTTTTCAAATTAGGCGAAAACACTTGCTCCTTGTAAAATAGATCAGCATAGAGCCCTGAATTATCTGCAACATATTTCTTTAATTTCTAACTGTGGAAGTTGAATTTGTGTGATGTGTGTGTGTTCTGGGTCTCAGAGGAGTGCCTCTGAATACAGTCGATGCAGTAGATTTGTCAGCTCCCTCTGGTTGTCTCTCATCTGTTCCTCACACTGCAAGAACCCTGCCATGCACACACACCGGGTTCTAAAAACATGCCCTCAGGCATACACACCCCACACACACACACACACACACACACACACACACACACACACACACGCACACACACATACACACGCACCCACACACACACACACACATACACACCACACACACACACACACACACACACACACACACACACAGACACACACCGCTACACACACACACACCACTACAACAGATATCCACAGATAATTCCACAGCCTTTGTATGAAATATATTAAAAGCAGGCCACTTTTTGTAATAAGAAATGCACACACAAAGCTAGCTACAGTATACAGTAAACAGCATGGCTGTTTAGACACAAACACACACACACACACACCAACACACACACACACACACACACACACAGCTCCCAATGGCTGTGACTCTAGGCTCCATTCAGCCATGTAGAGCCAGCCAGGCAGGCAGCTCTCTGGACCACTAGTCCTGAGCCTGGCCCTCTGGGCTTTTCTCCTCTAGCTCTGCTGGATAACACCAGATCGATCAACATGTAGAACAAGTATGGTTGGTGTGTGTGTGTGTGTGGCAGATGGATAGATCAAGTGAAGCATACAGTATGTGTGGACTGGTGGTGAATGTTGTGGATCAGTGAGTTTGTGTGTGTGTGTTTATACCACGTGTGCATCTAACCAGTGTGTGTGTGTGTGTGTATGCTCTGAGCGGGTTATGCCATTTGTGACGTGTGTGTTTATGCTCTGAGTGGTGTGTGTATTGTTAGGTTCTAAATAAACGTAGTTAAAACTAATGGACAACTAGTCAAAGCTCAAACCAAGTTTATTCACCCACTGGGTCAAACCGCTGCGAAGACAAAAACATATTTCCACAAGTGCATATATGTATACCCTCCTTTAGGGTCAACTCCTTGCAAATCTAGACAGCCAATACAGCTCTGTTGCTAGGCAGGAACTTAAGTTAAGTGTGTAATAAAACTGTTTCTTCTCCCTTCATGTGACCTGACCTGACCTCGGCCCACTTTCCTCACTAATCCACGGCTATCCACCCTTATCAGTGACCACAACCAAGTGATTACCTTTTCCCTTACTTAGTAACTTTCCAGGCCCATACTTCTTATCCAACCTCCATTGACCACCACCATATACATTCCTCATACATGTAACCATTAACTTCTAGTATAGCAAGTATTTCAAACTAGAACCCAACAGTATGTGTGTGTGTGTGTTACTGTATATTTCTGAGTCTGAGCATGTGGCTAGCTGATGGAGTGTGTGGCTGCCATAGGCCAGACCCAGACCTAGCCTCTTCCTTTCATTCCCCTTCCCTCAAGTACCCACATCTCTTTCTCACACTCTCCCCCCCCCCCCCCTCTGTCTCTCTCTCCCCCCTCTCTCTCACTCTCTCCCCTCACCCCCCCCCCCCTCTCTCTCTCCCCCCGTCTCTCTCTCTCCCCCTCTGTCTCTCTCTCCCCCCTCTCTCTCTCTCCCCCCCTCTCTCTCTCTCTCCCCTCTCTCTCTCTCTCTCTCTCTCCCCCCCCTCTCTCTCTCACTCTCTCTCTCTCCTTTAGAGCCAAGTTTGAATCCATTCCTTTCCTCCTTTCTCTTCCATCTAAGGTGGTGAAACAACAGGTAGGCTATTCTCTATCCTGACAACCCACAAGTCTGAGGTATTGTGTAGGTAGATGAACCTGTAGTTCCTGTGGTCTGTCGGGACTCAGTGGGAATGGATTAATGTCCTCTCCTCTCCACTCCTCTCCTCCTCTCTGCTCTGCATGGCCCCAGTCTCTCAGTGCCACAGTCCTTGAGAGAGCTCAAATTGACATTGGAGGACTGGTTATTAATAAGTGGACAGCAGTGTGAGTGCATGTGTATATGTGTATCTGTGAAGCAGTGTGCGTGTGTGTGTAGCAGTGTGTGTGTGTGTGTAGTGGTGTGTGTGTGTGTGTGTGTGTAGTTGTGTGTGTGTGTGTGTAGTGGTGTGTGTGTGTGTGTAGCGGTGTGTGTGTGTGTAGTGGTGTGTGTGTGTGTGTAGTGGTGTGTGTGTGTGTGTGTGTGTGTGTGTGTGTGTGTGTGTGTGTGTGTGTGTGTGTGTGTGTGTGTGTGTGTGTGTGTGTGTGTGTGTGTGTGTGTGTGTGTGTAGCGGTGTGCGTGTGTATGTGTGAGTAGCGGTGTGTGTGTGTCTGTCTACCACACAGTGTGTCAGCCCAGAGCCAGGCAGGGTCTCTCATTAGCCAGACGGGGAAGGTGCAGCTCAGAACAGGAGGAGGGGGATTGTAGAGCATTCTTCACCTGCTGAAGGCTGAAGCCATGATCTCTCTGTGTGTTTGTGAGTGTGTGTGTGTGTGTATGTATGTGTGTGTGTGTATGTATGTGTGTGTGTGAATGTGTGTGTATGTATGTGTGTGTGTGTGTGTGTGTGCGCGCTTCAGGTGTCACCCACCGCGTCTGATCCTCGCAGAAGGCTGCCGTTGGCATGGTGATGGCTGCAGTGCTGCGCGAGGCTGCTGCCATGGTTACCAGGCACGCTGGGGGGGTGTGTGTAGGGCTCCATGTGAGTCAATGATAATAGCTGTCAGGCTGGACTGGGCTGCTTAGCCCACCAAACACAGCAGTAACACTGCACTGTTATAGCCAGCACTAAATAGACTACTGGAGACTGGTGAAACAGCACTGTTATAGCCAGCACTAAATAGACTACTGGAGACTGGTGAAACAGCACTGTTATAGCCAGCACTAAATAGACTACTGGAGACTGTATGGATATGGATACAGGCTTGCTTATATTGCATGGCTATTCTGTCTGAGCAGGGCTTTATATCTGAATTAGCCACACCTGTCAACATATCTGTACATGTTACAGTTTCTGACTGAGTATGTACATTATGTATTTCTGAATGTATATAATTATTTTATTATGATGTAAGTGAGTATACAAATGTATTAATGTTCTCTGACCATGGCCATATGCTGCTCTTTCATGTGAGATGTTTTCATGATGTAATGTCTGACCATGATGATAATTTACGTTGTCTGAACCATCCAACCGTTTCTTGTGTCCCCATTTCAAATTTTGAAGGGTCGAGTCATTGTAATAAGTGCATTAGTGCCATCTGACTGTGTGTCTCCTATCCTCTCCAGGGGTACAGAGGAGGTGTTCCAGGCCTTAGATGACTACCAGGAGACCCTCTCCACAATGAAGGCATCCAGGATCGTCAGGGCCTTTGAGAAGGAGGTGGACCGTTGGGAGCGCTGCCTCTCTCTGGTGCTGGAGTTCATAGAGGTGGTACTCACTGAGGATACACACACATGCAGAGAGAGAGAGAAACACACACAAACACATATATCATTGCTCAAAACACACTGTCATGTATGCATATAACCCCAATGCACACACACACTATCTCGCTCTCTCTCTCTCTCTCTCTCTCTCTCTCTCTCTCTCCCCTCTCTCTTTTGCTCTCTCTCTCTCTCTTTCTCTCTTTCTTTCTCTCTCTCTCTCTCTCTCTCTCTCTCTCTCTCTCTCTCTCTCTCTCTCTCTCTCTCTTCTCTCCTTTCCTCACACATTCTCATACATTCTTACACCCTGACACAGATTTAGGATGTTCTCGGGGGTCAGGAGCATAACACGGTGTAGGCCTTCATTTAAGTTGTATGCTCTTCTATATACAAACAACCTTTCACATCAACTCACAAACATTCACAGAGTCCTCTGACGCCCATATCCTGAGTACACATAAAACACATTGAGTACAACATAAAACATATTGATACAACCTAAAACACATGGAGTACAATGTAAAACATGTTTGCTCACTTAGCACTGATCAACTGTCTAAACAGAGTGGTGTTTTAGCAACATCTATTGTGTACGGCCTGTTGTAAACACACCTGTAACACGTTTAGAGAGAGGTTCAACTCGTCTGTTTTTCTCTCTCTCCCTTCTCTTTCTCTCTCTTTCTTTCTCTCTCTCATTCTTTCTTTCACTCTCTCTGTCTCTTTTCTCTCTGCTTTCTTTTATCAGTTTTTTCTCCTTTTTTATCTCTCTCTCTATCCCTCCTCTCGCTCTCTATTTCATCCCTCTCTTCTCTAGAACATGTTCCTGGGCGAGGACATCCGTAAGCAGCTTCCCAGAGAGTCCACAGAGTTTGATGACATCAGCTGGAAGACCATCATGGACCGACTGAAAAAGGACAACAATGCCCTGAGGGGAACACACCACGCAGGGACACACTAGGGTTGAATGGTGGGAACCCGGTTATTTACTGCCCAAAACCACTCCCTTTTCCCGGGGTAAATAACTGCAAGAAACCAGTAAATTATAATACATTATTTATATGAACAGCGTGGCGTGAAATGGAACTGTTAAATTATATGCAATGTCTAAATCTGGCTTCTCTACGGCCTCTGCATGATGAATCAACGCTCAGGGTGGGGACAGACAGCCCATCTCAGTATGGAACGCAGTTCACAATGCATGTAGACCTATCATCTCATCCTTGTAACTTTTTTTTGTGACAGGTAGGCCTGCATTTGCAATATAAAGACTGAATGCGTGTCTCATTTACCCATCTCCACCTGGCCTTCAGGGGTCACCTTATTTTATTGTAAAGATTTAAAAAAATGAATTGCCACTGCAGAGTTTTAAAACAGCCTATCACTCGAATATCGTTGCTTTAAATCAGTGCATGTGTGAGCACTCTCTGTCACGATCGTCTACAACAGGAGACCAATGCGCAGCGTTGCGAGTGAACATGATGACTTTATTAACATAAAGCAACCACGAAGAAAACAACAAATGACGATACGTGAAGTTCTAAACTGAAATACGACTAACAGCAACAAAGAAACAATAACCCACAACACAAAGGAGAAAACACACAGAATATATATGGCTCCCAATCAGAGATAACGAGCCGACAGCTGACACTCGTTACCTCTGATTGGGAGTCATCGACCAATCACCACATGACAGAAACAAAATGAAACTCACCCATCCCCAACACCACCAAATGAAATACACCCAAACACAAGAAAATGAACAACCCTGGCTCAATATAAACGTCCATAGAGCCAGAGTGTTACAGTACCCCCCCCTAAAGGTGCGAACTCCGGGCGCACCAACATCAGGACTAGGGGAGGGTCTGGGTGGGCGTCTGTCCATGGTGGCGGCTCTGGCCCCGGTCGTGATCCCCACCCCACCACAGTCACAACCTGCTTCGGTAGCCTCCTCCCAATGACCACCCTCCACCTAACCCCACCTGGACTAAGGGGCAACCCCGGACTAAGGGGCAGCATCGGCCTAAGGGGCAGCACCGGGATAAGGGGCAGCACCGGGATAAGGGGCAGCACCGGGACAAGGGGCAGCACCGGACTACGGGGCAGTACCGGACTAAAGGGCAGTACAGGGCTAAGGGGCAGCACCGGGCTAAGGGGCAGTACCGGACTACGGGGCAGCACCGGGCTAAGGGGCGGCACCGGACTCAGGGGCAGCACCGGACTAAGGGGCAGCACCGGGCTAAAGGGCAGCACCGGACTAAGGGGCAGCACCGGACTAAGGGGCAGTACCGGACTACGGGGCGGCACCGGGCTAAGGGGCGGCACCGGACTCAGGGGCAGCACCGGACTAAGGGGCAGCACCGGGCTAAAGGGCAGCACCGGGCTAAGGGGCAGCACCTGACTAGATGGCGGATCCTGGCTGGCTGGCTCTGGCGGATCCTGGCGGGACGGCTCTGGCGGATCCTGGCGGGACGTCTCTGGCGGATCCTGGCTGGACGGCTCTGGCGGATCCTGGCGGGACGGCTCTGGCGGATCCTGGCTGGACGGCTCTGGCGGATCCTGGCTGGACGGCTCTGGCGGATCCTGGCTGGACGGCTCTGGCGGATCCTGGCTGGACGGCTCTGGCGGATCCTGGCTGGACGGCTCTGGCGGATCCTGGCGGGACGGCTCTGGCGGATCCTGGCGGGACGGCTCTGGCGGATCCTGGCTGGACGGCTCTGGCGGATCCTGGCGGGACGGCTCTGGCGGATCCTGGCGGGACGGCTCTGGCGGATCCAGGCTGGACGGCTCTGGCGGATCCAGGCTGGACGGCTCTGGCGGATCCTGGCTGGACGGCTCTGGCGGATCCTGGCTGGACGGCTCTGGCGGATCCTGGCTGGACGGCTCTGGCGGATCCTGGCTGGACGGCTCTGGCGGATCCTGGCTGGACGGCTCTGGCGGATCCTGGCTGGACGGCTCTGGCGGATCCTGGCTGGACGGCTCTGGCGGATCCTGGCTGGACGGCTCTGGCGGATCCTGGCTGGCTGACGGGTCTGGCTGCTCATGGCTGGCTGACGGATCTGGCTGCTCATGGCTGGCTGACGGATCTGGCTGCTCATGGCTGACTGACGGATCTGGCTGCTCATGGCTGGCTGACGGGTCTGGCTGCTCATGGCTGGCTGACGGATCTGGCTGCTCATGGCTGGCTGATGGACCTGGCTGCTCATGGCTGGCTGACGGGTCTGGCTGCTCATGGCTGGCTGATGGATCTGGCTGCTCATGGCTGGCTGACGGGTCTGGCTGCTCATGGCTGGCTGACGGATCTGGCTGCTCATGGCTGACTGACGGATCTGGCTGCTCATGGCTGGCTGACGGACCTGGCTGCTCATGGCTGGCTGACGGGTCTGGCTGCTCATGGCTGGCTGACGGATCTGGCTGCTCATGGCTGGCTGACGGGTCTGGCTGCTCATGGCTGGCTGACGGGTCTGGCTGCTCATGGCTGGCTGACGGATCTGGCTGCTCATGGCTGGCTGACGGATCTGGCTGCTCATGGCTGGCTGATGGTGCTGGCTGGGAGACTGGCGGTGGAGGCGGACCCCAGCCTCGGATTGCAGTCATCACCTCCAGCAGGGCGGCTCCCATCTGCAGGATTTGCTCTTTCTGGTCCCGAACCCGAGCTTCCAGTCTAGTATGGGCTGCGTCGGCTCCTGCTGATTCCATAGCAGGTGTATGATTCTGTCTGGCGGACGGCTCTGAAGGCTCATGGCAGACGGACGGCTTTGCAGGCTCAGTACAGACGGGCGGCTTATGCAGCGCTTGGCAGACGGGCCGTTCAGACGCCCTAGGGCAGACGGCAGACTCTGGCCGGCTGGCGACGCACATCGTGGACCTGGTGCGTGGAGTAGGAACAGACCGGTCCGTACCGGGAACACCCACCACTGGCCTTAACTGGGGATCAAGAACGGACCGGACCAGACTGGGAACACACTTCAGTCTCTCATGCCGTGCCACAACAACTTCCCTCCCTCTACTCGCCAATGGCTCCCGTAATCCGATAGCCTTCTCTCCAGCTCTACCTGTGGCAGCCTCCTGCTGCCCAGGCGCCCAAGCCATGTGCCCCCCCCAAAAAAAATTTTGGGGAGTCACCACGGGCTTCCAGCCTCGACTCCGCGCTTCCTCTTCATACCACCTCCTCTCGGCTGCAGCTGCCTCCAGCTCTTCACGAGGGCGGTGATATTCCTCCTCATACCACCTCCTCTCGGCTGCAGCTGTCTCCAGCTCTTCACGAGGGCGGTGATATTCCTCCGGTTGTGCCCAAGGACCCTTTCCAGCCCGAATCTCCTCCCAAGTCCAAAAATCCTTAGGAGGCGTCCATAAATCCTGCGTAGGTAGGTCCTGTTGCCGCTTGTTACGCCGCTTGGTCCTCTTGAGGTGGGTTATTCTGTCACGATCGTCTACAACAGGAGACCAATGCGCAGCGTTGCGAGTGAACATGATGACTTTATTAACATAAAGCAACCACGAAGAAAACAACAAATGACGATACGTGAAGTTCTAAACTGAAATACAACTAACAGCAACAAAGAAACAATAACCCACAACACAAAGGAGAAAACACACAGAATATATATGGCTCCCAATCAGAGATAACGAGCCGACAGCTGACACTCGTTACCTCTGATTGGGAGTCATCGACCAATCACCACATGACACAAACAAAATGAAACTCACCCATCCCCAACACCACCAAATGAAATACACCCAAACACAAGAAAATTAACAACCCTGGCTCAATATAAACGTCCATAGAGCCAGAGTGTTACACTCTCTCGCATACTTTCTCTCTCTCCATCACCTCCATTCAAATTGCATCCAAAATAGATCATCCTGTTCTAGATTGATATATAGCCCTATATGTAGATGTCCAAGCCTACCTCTTTCAGGCAATAAATTCAATCAGTATTAGCCTTATATTTAGCTAATGAATGATGGGTTATGCATAATAAGCTTCTAACTTATAGCCCCTGTCTCTTGCGCAATACGCACGCACCTGTGTTCCGCTGGCCTCTCTCCTTAAAAAACACTCCTTAGCTCATGGAGTCCCATGCAGGAAAAGCTAGACTAGAATAGCTTGCTGGAAATATTTTTTTGAGCATTTCTTATACCAATAGACTATTCAAAGAGGGACGCAAGCTCTTGTTTGCTAAATGTTAAATACAGCAGCCAATAGAACTCACGGGTAGTTTGAAAGAAGAGCGAACGCGCGATGGCGGTAGGCTATAGCAGTTATTTATTCAGACCCGTAACCATTCAATCTTTGTGAAGAGAAGTGAAAGCCTTCTGCATCTAATTCTAGTCATATATTATTCAAGGATGTCTTTAGAATGATGAAGATAAGGACAACTAAACTTGTGCTGCACCAGATTAAGTCTGGTGCTGGACTAAGAAGCATGTCCAATGGAGATTCACCATTTTAGGTGCTTTTTAGTGCAGAACTAGGCTTAATCTGTGTCGGGGAAACCAGCCCGTATAGTACATCTTAGGTATTGCATACCTGATGAAAGTCTTGATTGGGTAATGCAAACAGTGGCGGCTCCTGAAAAAATTCTCAGGAGGGGCAATTTTTCTGATGATTTAGGTGACCTACACACATTTTAAAAAAGATATGTCCAGCAACAACATGAAGACAGGGGCAGCATATAAGTCAATACCAGAAGCATTTATTGACTGATCTCAAAAGTGTTGGCTTACCAGGGTTGGTGGAGCCCTCAGTTTCATCTTTGCCTCGCAAAGCTAACTCAAACACTCCGCAAAACTTCACACACTGGATTAGCCGGCTGAGGATGTGGCGGTTCTTGCTAATGTCGTAGTAAATATATTTGTTATAGTGAATATGGAATATGATATGTTGAGTAAAATGTTGTGCTAAGATCTATTTAGGTCAGGAGCTGGTTATAAGTTCTGTTCCTATCCAATAACAATGGACAAAAGGGTCCTATCTTGTCAGCCTTGTCAGCAGGTGGCCAAGGACAACACCCACGCCATAGGCCTCTCAGTTCTTCCAACTCACGAGTTCTTGCTCTGAGGACACACACACACACAAACACACACACACACACATCATCACTGTTAAACACACACACACACACACACATCATCATCACTGTTAAACACACACACACACACAAAAATCCCCTCTCTTAGGCTGAACATTTGAAGACAGAGAACCCGACTCAGAGCCAATGCAACAGTGACAGTAGCCTGGAGGGGACCTCGCCCAACTCATCAGGACCAATCAGAAGATCAGAACTACTAGATTCAACCTACTTCATTTATTGCATAAAATGTCTGCACACAATGTTTCGGGGCTCTCTTCAGATAATAATAATAATAATAATAATAATATGCCATTTAGCAGACGCTTTTATCCAAAGCGACTTACAGTCATGCGTGCATACATTTTTGTGTATGGGTGGTCCCGGGGATCGAACCCACTACCTTGGCGTTACAAGCACCATGCTCTACCAGCTGAGCTACAGAAAGTGGATACTCATGGATGCGCATCGCAATTGTAAAATGTCAACACAATTGGAGACACCACGTCATTTTTGGAGACATGTTATTGACAGTAAACTATTGTAGATGCGACTGCTAACTAAATAAAACATTTTAGCTGGCTAGCTAATCATCTTAGCTAAATGTGGGGCAAACAATTCAGTTATTTACCGTTAATTTGAGGGATTTGGGTGAAAGAAATCGAGTTACATAGTGATACTTTACGATATACTGTATTGACAATATCGCAATATTTTAGCGCTAGTTGGCTGTACCTGCACCAAAACACCATTATTGTTCCTTCATAGCTTGTTCTCAATCTTTTCACATTGGGAGCCAATTTGTTTTCAGCACTTTTATTTCCATGACTGATCAAAACTCGTTCTCATGGCTTTCTGATCCCTCTGCAACAGACATATGGTGCGCAATAAAATCACAGTATCGAATCGCAATACGTATAGAATCATGAGACTCGCAATGCTGATGCATATATCTTATCGTGAGGTTCCTGGCAATTCCCAGCCCAAGTTCATTTGCCACAACAAATCTCTTCGCTAGCAAACGCGATGTCTTCTCCAAAACGGCAATGTGTCTCCAGCAATGTTTACTTTTTTGACGTTCTATGGCATCTCCACTTTCCAAGCATATATGACCACATGTAATATTTTGGTAAGTGATGCAAATAGTGAACTATGTAGGGCCAGGATGTAAAATATATGTAGCTGCAGCAATTTCTCTTATCTGATATGGTAAGTAATGGGGCTTAATTTATAGCTCCCTAAGAGTTTGACGAACGGGTCCGTGAACGCGATTCCAGATATCTTTACCTCTGAATAAACTGCCTTTATTATACCATATCCACCCTGTCCAAAGTCTCTACTTGGTCTCAGTTCTCCAGTAAACTTGTGATTATCAACACTAACCTCATCGTTGTGGCGGCGGACAGCTAGCCTGTATCCCTCATCCAGTTGAGTGAGTGGCAATGTCTTTTTTCGTTCGTACCAATTTTTGGAAAATCCTCGGGTGTAGGACTTTCCGCCTTTAGTAGAAACCTGTTGAATTATTAAATTTGGTCTGGGAGGTCCTAATTGTTTCGTTGCCAATTTATCTTCATTTGTTCGCCGACAAAAAGGAACTTCTTTCAAACAATCCGCTCTTTTCTCAGTTACGTTCATGGTTACGTAACGTATGACGAAAGCGCGTAAGTGCAAGCCCACAGACACCCATTGAGATTGTATTGAAGGCTCTTAAATTTGAAAAAAAATAGATTTTACATGGGAGTCTATGACAGACTTCTGGGCGATTTTCAACCTGACTGAAATCGCCCCAAAAGGGGGGGGGAGCCATTTGAAGCACGACTTTAGCCTGATTCGACATTTAGTGGCAGTGTGGCACTGTGGCAGATCAGACGTATAGATTACAACACTGATAACTACTGTTGCCGTGATATAATTGATTAGAAAAAAAATCCCTTCCTTTTCCCGTTTGGCAGTGCGTCGCCCATATCGCCCTATTGAACAGGCCGCCCCTGAATGCAAATAAGTCAGTATTATACAGAAACACAATGTACAGATCAGTTACAACACAGTTATACATAGCACTGTTGAAAATAATGCCCAGCTAAAATAAAGTATCTATCTATTGTATCCATGACGGGTGCGTGGGGCTGTTTTGATGAGTTTAACCATATCAACATTGAGGTGTTGTTAGTGGTAGCTCAGCAGATCCTGTCCATCCTGTTTGCTCTGTCTGCTGGAGTCACCAGCTTCATCTTAGAAGGAGGAGAGATCCGCCTGGTCTGGTCCTGTGACATCTGTTCATCACCATGAACCCTGGTACAGTAACTTAACATGTCTGTGTAGAAATGGAACTATAGCATTGCACAAATCTCTCGTTAATAAATGTCATGATTTACTCAAGCTGATTTTGTGTTTGAGAGACAGTCAGATAGACAGGGAGTGTGGTAGAGAGAGAGAGAGAGAGAGAGAGAGAGAGAGAGAGAGAGAGAGAGAGAGAGAGAGAGAGAGAGAGAGAGAGAGAGAGAGAGAGAGAGAGAGAGAGAGAGAGAGAGAGAGAGAGAGAGAGAGAGAGAGAGAGAGAGAGAGAGAGAGAGAGAGAAAATGAAGGGTATAGAGAGAGAGATAAATAGAGATAATGTGTTAATAAGTGTGTTTTTATCTCCAGGCTATGCTGGTCATACTAAACTGCCTCAATACCTGAAGTCCATGTTCAGGCCCATCTCCATAGTGGTACCTGACCCCTGTTCAGAGAGGGTTTCAACAACTGCAAGGTAATAATATAAGGGTTAGGGAAAGGAGTTTTCCCTGAACAAGAACACCTCTGGGCTCTTCTGTAGCTCCTAACCTCATTAGAAGTTTTTCTAGAATGTAGTGTCCTTACCAGGTAAAGCTTTGGGCCTTAGGGTAGCTCCTGTTCTGACCTCCTATGGAGTTTTTCCTGACCATAGGATGTATAGTGTTTTTCCTGCACAGTTCACAGGAAAAGTCCTGGAAACTGTGATGCTACACGGTAGAATTGTTCCACTGTGGGGAAAAGCATACTTGCCCTCTGTGCCTGTTCATGTAATGAGTTAGACATATTCATATACCATATAATTTTTGTCAGTTTAATGATTAAACTGGTGGTAGGAATATTTTGAACACTGTTCACTCTCGATCCGTGGGGGTTTCTAAAGGATATCTGCTTGAATGATCAGTGGTGCGTTAATGAAACATAGATGTTTCTTTAATGTTGTGAGAGCGAGGAGAGCGAAGCAATCAGCAGATGAGATTGAGTTCCCATGGCACTGATAGATAGATAGAAAGAGATGCATATAATGAAATCAATCTGATGGATATTACATCTACTGTCCCCGCTATGCTGCGTCTCACAAAGCTGATGTTACAGGATATGGATTTTAACACTACATGATGATGACACACACAAACAAATGAACGCATATAATGTACACACACACAGTAATGAACACACACAAACAAATGAACAAACACGTGCATGCACACACACACACACACACACTCACACACTCACACACACTCACATCCTTCGCTCTGAGATGAGTGTCAGTGGGGTTTGGAGCAGGGCCAGGAGGTTATCCAGTGAGGCTCCTGTTGTATGTGATGGAGGCATTGCATCATCAATCAATCAATCAAATTGTATTCATAAAGCCCTTTTTACATCAGCAGATGTCACAAAGTGCTACACAGAAACCCAGCCTAAAACCCCAAACAGCAAGCAATGCAGATGTAGAAGCACGGTGGCTAGGAAAAAACCCCTAGAAAGGCAGAAATCTAGGAAGAAACCTAGACAGGAACCAGGCTCTGACACATACACACACACATACATACTGCAGAGACTGAGCAGGGTTAACGCTGATTCACAGGGGGGTTTGTGTGTGTGTGTGTTTTCTTGTTTCCGCAGCGTGTGTTTAACAAGATTCTAATTCACTGCATCACAGCATCCTCCTACCTGAGCTACAACACTAACCTATGACGCATCCCTGAGGCTTCAATACCAACACACATACACACACACACTCCAAACTTTCACAAAACTTACCGATGACGCCCTTCGTTAACCTTCATCAAACTTCAAACTTAAACTTCCCGCTGTTTGGTGTGGTAATTAGCTGCCAGAGAGAGAATACGGGGGGTTAACTGAACACCACAAATAACAGCAGATGAACAAGAGGTGGGAAAGAGACCAGAACGCAACACAACCACCCTAGCCCTGGCACAGAGGGAGGGAGGAAGGGAGGGAGAGACAAAGTGAGTGAGAGAAGGAAAGGGAAATATGTTCAAATGGAGGGAGGGAGAGAGGAGAGGCAGATCGACAGAGAGAGACAGGGACTGGAGGAAGGAAGCGAGAGGCTGTTCACGCCTGCTTTAAACCACTAACACCCCAATGCCAACCCACCAAACCCAATGCCAGCTGAACCCAGGCCCACATACACACGCCTCAGGTCCCCTTGCTACACTGTCACACGTGCCACACACACACCCTCTCCCTGACACACACCCCCTCTCTCTCCCTTTGTGTGTGTCAAAGGGATATTGTCCCGGTCCCCGTTGGGGTGCTGCCACCACCATCACCCTCAGAGCCAGGCAGAAATAATCCTTATCTGCTGCCATGGGGCTTTTTGGCCTAGGTGTTTGGCCTACTTTGGTCTGCTTTGGCCTGGTTTGAGAGTGGAGAAGCTTATTCTGTATTCTGTGAGCTGGAACAAACAGGAGAAGGGATTCGCCTCCCATGAGCCCATCGTCTGCTCTGGCCAGCATGACAACACTGTATGTGAGTGTGTGTGTGTGTGTGTTTGCGTGCCTGTGTGCATGAGTGACTGTGTGTCACCGAAGCGCATGTAGTGATGAGAACAAACTGCCATGGTAACCCAGGAGCCCTCCATACTTTCATTCACCCAAACATGCTGACACACACACACACACACACACACACACATACATACACAAACACACACACACACACTACGGTACACTGTCATTATCTAACTCATACACTTACTCAAAAACCCACACAAACCCACTGACAACCCATCAAACCGGGAAGAGTCCCAGAACATAAGCTAAGGTTCCCAATAAGTTATAGTTAGCGTTTTGTCAAACATTAGGATGATAACATCCCAAAAACGTTCATAAAATGTTGTTGATAACAAAATATATACAGGACCAGTCAAAAGTTTGGACACACCTACTCATTGAAGGGTTTTTCTTTATTTGTACTATTTTCTACATTGTTGAATAATAGTGAAGACATCATAACTATGAAATAACACATATGGAATCATGTAGTAACCAAAAAAGTGTTAAACAAATCCAAATATATTTTCTATTTGAGATTCTTCAAATAGCCACCCTTTGCCTTGATGACAGCTTTGCACACTCTTGGCATTATCTCAACCAGCTTCATGAGGTAGTCACCTGGAATGCATTTCAATTAACAGGTGTGCCTTCTTAAAAGTTAATTTGTGGAATTTCTTTGCTTCTTAATGCGTTTGAGCCAATCAGTTGTGTTGTGAAAAGGTAGGGGGTGTATTCAGAAGATAGCCCTATTTGGTAAAAGACCAAGTCCATATTATGGCAAGAACAGCTCAAATAAGCAAAGAGAAACGACAGTCCATCATTACTTTAAGACATGAAGGTCAGTCAATACAGAACGTTTCAAGAACTTTGATAGTTCCTTAAGTGCAGTCGCAAAAACTGTCTCTCATGCGGACCGCCACAGGAAAGGAAGACCCGGAGTTAAATCTGCTGCAGAGGATAAGTTCATTAGAGTTACCAGCCTCAGAAATTGCAGCCCAAATAAATGCTTTACAGAATTCAAGCAACAGACACATCTCAACATCAACTGTTCAGAGGGGACTGTGTTAATCAGGCCTTCATGGTTGAATTGCTGCAAAGAAACCACTACTAAAGGACACCAATAAGAAGAAGAGACTTGCTTGGGCCAAGAAACATGCGCAATGGACATTAGACCGGTGGAAATGTGTCCTTTGGTCTGGAGTCCAAATTGGTGATTTTTAGTTCCAACCGCTGTGTCTTTGTGAGACGCGGTGTGGGTGAACGGATGATCTCCGCATGTGTAGTTCCCACCGTAAAGCATGGAGGAGGAGATGTTATGGTGTGGGGGTGCTTTGCTGGTGACACTGTCTGTGATTTATTTTGTCTAAACTAACACCTGACTTATTTCACCTGCTAGCACTGACTTGTTTAAAGAAATGTACTTATTGTGATCGAGATGTAGTTGTCCCTGATTGCACTGACTTTGCTCACAGCTGCTTGTTTGAAGAAGTGTACTTACTATGATCAAGATGTGGTTGTCCCACTGGCTATCCTAAGTTGAATGCACCAATTTGTAAGTCGCTCTGGATAAGATTCTGCAGCGATACACCATCCCATCTGGGCTTAGTGGGACTATCATTTGTTTTTCAACAGGACAATGACCCAACACACCTCCAGGCTGTGTAAGGGCTATTTTACCAAGAAGGAGAGTGATGGAGTGCTGCATCAGATGACCTGGCCTCCACAATCCCCCGACCACAACCCAAATGAGATGGTTTGGGATGAGTCGGAAGGAAAAGCAGCCAACAAGTGCTCAGCATATGTGGGAACTCCTTCAAGACTGTTGGAAAAGCATTCCAGGTGAAGCTGGTTGAGAGAATGCGAAGAGTGTGCAAACTGTCATCAAGGCAAAGGGTGGCTACTTTGAAGAACCTCAAATATAAAATATATTTTTATTTGTTTAACACTTTTTTGGTTACTATGTGATTCCATATGTGTTATTTCATAGTTTGGATTTCTTCACTATTTTTCTACTATGTTAAAAATAGTAAAAATAAAGAAAAACCCTTGAATGAGTAGGTGTGTCCAAACTTTTGACTGGTAGTGTATTTTTTATGTTTTAAATGAAATATCATTCGAATGTTCTCATAACATTCACTTAAATGTTGTGCACAACATCTCGAACAACGACCACAGAAAATTCCCCAAAGTTTTCATTAGGTTTCCAGTTATTGTAATAACACAATGTACCAGTAATGTTTTACCAGCAATACAAAATTGGTTCTGTGAAAGTTCCCAGAACATTTGTTAGGTCGCGTCAAATGTTCTCAAAACTGACCAGTCGTACTGATGAAACATTCCTAGAACACATTTAAACATTCCCAGAATGTTTCATTAGGTTGTGGGAACAGTCTGGTGAGAACATTGTGGGGACATCAAAAAATATATGTTCCCAAAACACAAAAACTGCCCAGTTATGCGGTGATTCTACAATGTTTCTTTTAGGATGCAAAAAACATTCACCTGATGTTACAAGAACGTTCTCAGAACACATTTTGTCTGTTCTTTAAAGTTTCCCAGAATGTTTCTTTAGGTTGTGGGAACATTGTGGGGATATGAAGAGATAGATTCCCATAACACTAAAACTGTCCCGTTTTTCCTTTGATGTTGCAAGAATGTTGACAGAACAGCCTTTCTGAGTTCTTTAAAGGTTCCCAGAACATTTAATTAGGTTGTGGGAACAGTTTGGGTACATTACAAGAGATAGGTTACCAAAACACCAAATATGCTCAGTTGTGATGACATTCATACAATGTTTAAGTTAGGTTGCACAGGACATTCATATAATGTTTTAAGAATGTTGACAGAACACCTGGTCTAAGTTTTTTAAAGGTTGCCAGTACGTTTAATTAAGTTATGGGAGTTGTCTTGGATGTTGAATGAATGAAATAAAACGTTCTGGGAACCTTTAAAGAACAGATTAAATGTGTTCTAGGAACGTTCTTGCAACATCAGGTGAATGTTTTACACAAACATTTTATAATTGTCAGCACGACTGCACAGTTTTTGTGTTATGAGAACATTTGCCATGACCTAACGAATGTTCTGGGAACTTTCACAGAACCAATATTGGTTTGCTGGGAATACCCTTCTAACACACTACCTCTCTGACACACACACACACACAGATGGCGAGCGCTGCTTGCTGTCCTAGGAGCTGCCCCAGGTCTGTCTGTGGCCGTGGGGGGCAGAGAGAGCACAGACTCCCCTGCTGAGAAAGAGTGGAGGTGTGGAAGGGTGGAGGTGTGGAAGGGTGGAGGTTTTGAGGAGAGAAGGGTTGGAAAGGTGGAGGGAGTGAGGGGGAGAGAGACGGGAGGGTGACCCTGTGACGGACCCTCTACACACACACATACACACACACACTCACACACACACACACACACACACACACACACACAAACACACACAGTCTGTGTGCGAAGAGGGTCAAGCTGTCTGGTGTAGGGATGGACTGCCACTGAGTGTATTAGCTAGCTTGCCTGTCTGTCTCTCTGTAGAGCTGGGAGGCTAGCTAACAGACAGATGGATACTTGTGTATGACACGCTTCACCTGACCAGGTTATATTATGATACAACACTGCTAGCTTGGTGCCTTTCTATATGAGAGACCTGTCCTTCACTTGAGCCTGTAGGGGCATGGAGTAGTGATGGGTGGATGTGGTTATGACGTATTACTGACTCCCTTCTTCTCTCTCTCTCTCTCTCTCTCTCTCTCTCTCTCTCTCTCTCTCTCTCTCTCTCTCTCTCTCTCTCTCTCTCTCTCTCTCTCTCTCTCTCTCTCTCTCTTTCTCTCTATTTCAATTCAATTCAAAGGGCATTATTGGCAAGGGAAACATACATGTATGTTTACATTGCCAGAGCAAATGGAATAGACAATAAACAAAAGGGAAATAAACAAGGGAAACATTAGTGAACATTACACAAGTTTGAAAAGAATACAGACATTTCAAATGTTATATGATTGGCTAACAATGTGCAAGTATTTGAAGTATATATATATAAAAAAAAGATAAATAGAGGTTGTATTTACAATGTTGTTTGTGCTCCACTGTTTGCCCTTTTCTCATGGCAATGGGCTACAAATCTCGCTGCTGTGACTGCACACTGCAGTATTTCGCCTAACAAATATGGGAGTTTATCAATGTTTGATTTGTTTTCAAATTCTTTGTGGGTCTGTGTGATCTGTGGGAAATATGTGTATCTAATGTGGTCATACATTTGGCAGGAGGTTAGGAAGTGTAGCTCAGTTTCCACCTAATTTTGTGGGCAGTGGGCACATATCCTGTCTTCTGTTGAGAGCCAGGTCTGCCTATGGCGCCTCTCTCAAAAGCAAGGCTATGCTCAATGAGTCTATACATAGTCAAGGATTTTCCTAATCTAGGGTCAGTCACAGTGGTCAGGTTTTCTGCCACTGTGTACTCTCTGTTCAGGGCCAGATAGCATTCCAATTTGCTATTTTTATTAGGTGATTCTTTCCAGTGTGTCAAATAGTTATCTTTTTGCTTTCTCATAATTTGGTTGGGTCTAAATGTGTTTCTGTCCTGGGGCTCTGTGGGGTCTGTTTGTGTTTGTGAACAGAGCCACAGAACCAGCTGGCTGAGGGGACTCTTTCTTTATTCTCTCTCTCTCTCTCTCTCTCTCTCTCTCTCTCTCTCTCTCTCTCTCTCTCTCTCTCTCTCTCTCAATTTCAATTTCAATTCAATTTAAGGGCTTTATTGGCATGGGAAACGTGTGTTAACATTGCCAAAGCAAGTGAAGTAGATAGTAAACAAAAGTGAAATAAACAATAAATATTAACAGTAAACATTACACTCAGAAGTTTCAAAAGAATAAAGACATTTCAAATGTCATATTATGTATATATACAGTGTTGTAACAATGTGCAAATAGTTAAAGTACAAATGGGAAAATAAATAAACATAAATATGGGTTGTATTTACAATGGTGTTTGTTCTTCACTGGTTGCCCTTTTCTTGTGGCAACAGGTCACAAATCTTGCAGCTGTGATGGCACACTGTGGTTTTTCACCCAGTAGATAAGGGAGTTTATCAAAATTGGGTTTGTTTTCGAATTCTTTGTGGATCGCTGTAATCTGAGGGAAATATGTGTCTCTAATATGGTCATACATTTGGCAGGAGGTTAGGAAGTGCAGCTCAGTTTCCACCTCATTTTGTGGGCAGTGTGCACATAGCCTGTCTTCTCTTGAGAGCCAGGTCTGCCTACGGCGGCCTTTCTCAATAGCAAGGCTATGCTCACTGAGTCTGTACATAGTCAAAGCTTTCCTTAAGTTTGGGTCAGTCACAGTGGTCAGGTATTCTGCCACTGTGTACTCTCTGTTTAGGGCCAAATAGCATTCTAGTTTGCTTTGTTTTTGGGTTAATTCTTTCCAATGTGTCAAGTAATTATCTTTTTGTTGTCTCATGATTTGGTTGGGTCTAATTGTATTGCTGTTGTTGTTGTTGTCCTGGGACTGTGTGGGGTCTCTCTCTCTCTCTCTCTCTCTCTCTCTCTCTCTCTCTCTCTCTCTCTCTCTCTCTCTCCCTTCCACCTCTCCCTCTTCCTCCAGCACCTAGCCAAGAAGGAGTTCACCCTGTACTCTCTGGCGGTGCAGCAGCTGTCAAAACAGGACCACTATGACTACGCTGGCAAGAAGAGACGAGTCTGCCCCGAGGTGGCTGATGAAGAGGTACAGTAACACAGCAGTAATATACAACACATCTATCGCCACATACACTGACCAGAGTTTTACATTTGACTTCAATTCAAGGAGAGACATTCAGAGAGAGAGAAACAGAGGCATTGTCAGTTAGGCAGACAGACAGACAGACATCAAAGAGAAAGAAAGAAAGATTTCATTTTAAAATTCCCCTTTGAATAAATTGGCCAATGGCACTTTCCAATTCTTGGAATTTCAATTAATCTCCTGAATAGACTGTTTTGACCTGTGATTGACCTGAAACATCTCAGACTCAGGAATATTTTTATGCCCCTGTCTTTTTGTAATATAACTTCCTCTAGGCACAATGTGTGAAAAGGCCTGCCTCCCTACATGTACCTGTCTGTGTGTGAGTGTGGGAGAGTGTGGGAGAGTGTGGGAGAGTGTGGGACTGTGTGACTTTGTGACTGTGTTCTGAGTGTGGGAGTAGAGAGCTGCAGAGAGACACAGAATGCAGATGAGAGTTTGACACCCCATAGGGACCCTGGCACTGTGATAAAAAATGCATCAGAGGACAGAAACTTGAAAAGGATTAATATCTTCTGTACTTTTGTATAAAAAGTGTATTCCACACATTTGTTAAGTTTCCCAGCTACAACATCATTTGTATGTAAAAGGTAAATCTGTGATGATTGAAAAATATAATTGTGTACAGTTGATAAAGTTTACGTACAGTTGCATTTAAACTAATGTTAAAAACTGGAAACTGTACCTAGCTGTGGTTCGAGACAGAGTATGATGTCACACCCATTGTGTAACTTACAGTTGAGCTAGCTGATGTACAGTTGCATTTAAACTCATGTTAAAAACATGAAACCATACTTAGCTGTGGCTCAAACAGGATGTGATGTCACGCCCCTGACCTCTGACCCCAGATCAGATCCTGCTCATGTCTATGAAGGACATGAACATCGCCAAGCTGTCCTCCCTCGACCTGCCGCTGTTCAACAGCATCATCCAGGACCTCTTCCCTGCGGTGGAGAGCCCCACCATCGACTTTGGAAAAGTACCACACACACACAAACACCACCCCGCCGTGGAGAGCCCCACCATCGACTTTGGAAAAGTACCACACACACACAAACACCACCCCGCCGTGGAGACCCCCACCATCGACTACAGAAAGGTACCAGAGACAACTCTCCACAAATTGTCACTAACTAGACAGGGAGAGGGACAAACAGACAGACAGAAGGTTTGAAACACTCAACACTCGGGAGCATTAGAGAAACACAAAGTGGCCTCCTAGTTCCACATTCCAGTTGAGCTGAAAATGACTAGTCAATGCAGCCTGTCAAAGCAGATGGGCATAATTCATTAACTAGAGGACAAGGGACAAAGTGAGCCTCACAGTTTAACTAATGAGTCTCCCAGTCCTTAAAACAGCTCAACGCGTCAGGCTTCAGTCAACGGACACTCACTATGCCTTTGTCTGGGTGATGGTGGGATATCCACACGCAGACATACACACACACAAACAGACATAGACACACACACCAGTGTTTGTACTGATGAACCAATGTTGGGACTGAGAAGCTGCAGAGGCAGAGTGGGGGAACAGAACACTTCTGGAGAAAGGACTGTAGCTATCAATCCATCATCTCTCTCTCGCTCTCTCTTTCTACACATGACTGCCATCTCTAAAATGTGCCATCTGCTTTTCACACTAGCGAGACGTGAGCCAAGATGAAAAATGCTGCATCACATCTGCATACATAATTCAGTGTGTTGAACTGCTCTACTCTGCATCGACTCTGCATGTCGTAGAGAGAGAGAGAGAGAGAGAGGGGAGAGCGGGGGAGAGAGAGCTGGGATGCTATTTATTAATCTGGCTGTTTATTTGGCGTGCTTATAAACGCTCTCTACCAGTCCCGCTGGTACAGGTGCAGAAAGAGGGACAGGGGTATAGAGACATAATCTGTGAGGGTTCTTAAGCACACTATGCTACATCATAACTACAGTAAATGCTCATGCTGGTCAGCATAGGTCAACTGTATAATTCAGAGGCCCCTGCCTGCTGCATAACCAGATGCCCCCACAGCAGACCTGGCCCTCACCTCAGCAAGTTGTCTTTAATACTGGTTCACTAACTCCGTCTCTCTGTCTCTGCTTCACTCACTCTATCTCTCCATCCTTCCGTCTCCTCCACCTCTTCCCCCAGCTGAGAGAGCCGATCGAGGCGGAGCTGTGTCAGGCACTTAACCCTGATCAAGGTCATCCAGCTGTACGGGACCAAGTACTCCCGACACCACCATGGGCAAGACGGGCAGCAGCAAGACGGTGACCTGGGCGACCCTGCAGAGCACCCTGACTAGCATGCACCTCAAGGGAGAGCCCATCGGGTGGGCGAGCGGGTGGGCTGGCTGGCTTTCGACTTCTCTGGCCCTACATCCGTAGGACCATAACGTATAGAATTAGGTCCATCTCTATCTCCCTCTCCATCAAACCATTCCCCGTCTCCTGTTCCCATCTCACAACAAGCTTCTCTCCCAGAGGAGCCCTTCCAACAAATGATCCATTATAGAACACATTATCACACCCTCAGTATTACTGCTGTAGAATATCTCACACCTATCAGCACACTCCGTTAACATCATCTACATCTCCTCCCCCTCTCCCCACCTCCCTCCATCCCCACGTCTCATTGGCCTATTATAAACTGGGTGGTTCGAGACCTGAATGCTGATTGGCTGACAGCCGTGGGATATAAGACCGTGTACCACTAGTATGACACAACATTTATTTGTACTGCTCTAATTACATTGATAAGTAGTTTATAATAGCAATAAGGCACCTTGGGGGTTTGTGGTATATGGCCAATATACCATGGCTAAGGGCTGTATCTATGTACTCTGTATTGCATCGTGCATAAGAACAGCCCTTAGCCGTGCAATATTGGCCCTATACCACACCCCCTCAGGCCTTATGGCTTAATTAGCCCATCCTCTGCTAGGCACTAGGCCCCTCTCTCTCTCCACTCAGCCTGGCTTCCCATGGGTCCCCTGTGCTCCCAGACGGCCCTAGTCTGTCTAATTGAGTGTATCTCATGATCTTCAGAGGGGCTTTTGGTAGAATAATCATTTTAAGAGCATTCTGAGAGAGAGGGAGTTAGGGATGGAGTAGGAGGAGAGGCAGACCGGTGGATATACAGTGAGGGAAAAAAGTATTTGATCCCCTGCTGATTTTGTACATTTGCCCACTGACAAAGACATGATCAGTCTATAATTTTAATGGTAGGTTTATTTGAACAGTGAGAGACAGAATAACAACAAAAAAATCCAGAAAAACACGTCAAAAATGTTATAAATTGATTTGCATTTTAATGAGGGAAATAGGTATTTGACCCCTCTGCAAAACATGACTTAGTACTTGGTGGCAAAACCCTTGTTGGCAATCACAGAGGTCAGACGTTTCTTGTAGTTGGCCACCAGGTTTGCACACATCTTAGGAGGGATTTTGTCCCACTCCTCTTTGCAGATCTTCTCCAAGTCATTAGGTTTCGAGGCTGACGTTTGCCAACTTGAACCTTCAGCTCCCTCCACAGATTTTCTATGGGATTAAGGTCTGGAGACTGGCTAGGCCACTCCAGGACCTTAATGTGCTTCTTCTTGAGCCGCTTCTATGTTGCCTTGGCCGTGTGTTTTGGGTCAATGTCATGCTGGAATACCCATCCACGATCCATTTTCAATGCCCTGGTTGAGGGAAGGAGGTTCTCACCCAAGATTTGACGGTACATGGCCCCATCCATCGTCCCTTTGATGTGGTGAAGTTGTCCTGTCCCTTTAGCAGAAAAACACCCCCAAAGCATAATGTTTCCACCTCCATGTTTGACGGTGGGGATTGTGTTCTTGGGGTCATAGGCAGCATTCCTCCTCCTCCAAACACGGCGAGTTGAGTTGATGCCAAAGAGCTCTATTTTGGTCTCATCTGACCACAACACTTTCACCCAGTTCTCCTCTGAATCATTCAGATGTTCATTGGCAAACTTCAGACGGCCCTGTATATGTGCTTTCTTGAGCAGGGGGACCTTGCGGGTGCTGCAGGATTTCAGTCCTTCACGGCGTAGTGTGTTACCAATTGTTTTCTTGGTGACTATGGTCCCAGCTGCCTTGAGATCATTGACAAGATCCTCCCGTGTAGTTCTGGGCTGATTCCTCACCGTTCTCATGATCATTGCAACTCCACAAGGTGAGATCTTGCATGGAGCCCCAGGCCGAGGGAGATTGACAGTTATTTTGTGTTTCTTCCATTTGCGAATAATCACACCAACTGATGTCACCTTCTCACGAAGCTGCTTGGCGATGGTCTTGTAGCCCATTCCAGCCTTGTGTAGGTCTAAAATCTTGTCCCTGACATCTTTGGAGAGCTCTTTGGTCTTGGCCATGGTGGAGAGTTTGGAATCTGATTGATTGATTGCTTCTGTGGACAGGTGTCTTTTATAAAGGTAACAAATTGAGATTAGGAGCACTCCCTTTAAGAGTGTGCTCCTAATCTCAGCTCGTTACCTGTATAAAAGACACCTGGGAGCCAGAAATCTTTCTGATAGAGAGGGGGTCAAATACCTATTTCCCTCATTAAAATGCAAATCAATTTATAAAATGTCTTACATGCGTTTTTCTGGATTTTTTAAATGTATTCTGTCTCTCACTGTTCAAATAAACCTACCAATAAAATTATAGACTGATCATTTCTTTGTCAGTGGGCAAACGTACAAAATCTGATCAAATACTTTTTTCCCTCACTGTATGTGTTAAACAGAGTGAATGGGCTGAGTGGTAGTGACCAAGTCACCAAACCGAATCATCTCTCTGAGAGGAGAGGGGAGGAGAGGAGAGATAAGGCAGTCCTCCTCCTCTTCTTCCTCCTCCTCCTCAGCTTCTCACAGGCAGCTGGGCTTTAGTGGTATACACACTACTGATCCCTCTCGCTCTCTTTCTCAATTATTTTCTCTCCCTCTGTCTCTCTCGCTCTCTCTCTACCTCCCTCCCATTCTATCTCTCTCTCTCCCTCTCTCTCTCTCTTTCTCTCTCTCTCTCTCTCCCTCCCATTCTCTCTCTCTCTCTCTCTTTCTCTCTCTCTCTCTCTCTCTCTCTCTCTCTCTCTCTCTCTCTCTCTCTATCTCCCTCCCATTCTCTATCACTCTCTCTCTCTCTATCACCCTCCCATTCTCTATCTCTCTCTCTATATATATCCCTCCCACTCTCTATCTCTATCTCTCTCTCTCTCTCTCTCTCTCTCTCTCTCTCTCTCTCTCTCTCTCTCTCTCTCTCTCTCTCTCTCTCTCCCATTCTCTATCTCTCTCTCTCTGTCCCTGTCTGTCTCATTAGTATGACAGTAGTATGCATTTAGCTGGTGTCATTACAACACTCTGTTGGGTCCTGAGCTCAGAGACAATCCAGTCACACAAAGATGCACTTCACTGCAGAAGAGTACCCTCACCACCCATATTAAAGAAAACACACACACACTGTTGTTGACTAACGGTTGGCTGGGAAACACACACACACACACACTGTTGTTGACTAACGGTTGGCTGGGAAACACACACAGGGGTATCTCGATGCTCGGCGGAGGAAGAGGCAGAGAGTTAGTTCACAGCTGGCGTTAATTGCCACAGCTTACCGTTAGCTTTCTAGTGACAATATGTTTTCTATCGGTGCGTTTAAGTGAGCTAGCTCTGCTGTTTGATGCTGCCCCAGTTGGCATGGTGCTGAGCTGACTGGTGTTGCTGTCTGAAGCTCTCTGCCTCTCTCTTTACCTGTTTGTTGCAGGTTGTTTTCCCTGCCATGCCTCTCTCTCTCTCTCCCCTTCATCACCCTCCCTCCCTCCCTCCTCCCCTCCTCACGTGGCTCCTCCGGATGTGGTTAAAAATAGGCGGAGGAGGGAGGAGGGTGTGTGTTGTGTTTCCAAGTTTCCTTTTTTATGATGTTCCTGGAGTCTTAAAAAAAAATGTGTGTGTGTGTGTCTTAGGATGTGTGCTTCTAAATGTACTTTTACTGTTGTTCATTTTATCTCATGTTGCTTGACCTTCAACCACCCTGTCTCACCTTCACTGCCCTGTACCTTCCCATCTCCCTTGTTCTCTTCTCCTCATGTCACATATCCTCAACACTCCATCTCTAACCCATTCTCTCTCCTCTTCCTATCCTCCATTCTCAGACCATATTTTACTCCTTTCTCCATTCTCGATCATTGTATTTGTATATCCATCATTTGTTACTATTCCCAGTGTGTCTGTGTCAGTGTTATTCTCTGTGTGGATCTCTCTGTGGTTGCTGTAATTCTGTGTGCTTTTAGGATTCTTCTTCTCTGCTCTGTATGTGACTCAACCCCACGTGTCTCTCCCTCTCTTCCTCTTTCTCTTTCTCTCTCTCTCTCTCTCTCTCTCTCTCTCTCTCTCTCTCTCTCTCTCTCTCTCTCTCTCTCTCTCTCTCTCTCTCTCTCTCTCTCTCTCTCTCTCTCTCTCTCTCTCTCTCTCTCTCTCTCTCTCTCTCTCTCTCTCTCTCTCTCTCTCTCTCACTCTCTCTTTCTCTATCTATCATTCACTCTCTCACTCCCTCGCTCACCTGGTATCTGCCTTCCTTCATTCTTTTAATTTCTGACTCAACACCTTGCTCTTTGCATATCTATTTTGGGTCTCTATTTGTCTCTCACCATGCCAGCATCACCTCCCTCTGTTTCTCATGATCTCCCGCTATCTTTGTCTCTCTCTCGCTCTCTCTCTCGCTCTTTCTCTTGCTCTCTCTCTCTCCCTGTCTTTATCTCCTTGCATACATTCCCTACCCTCTCCTAAACACAGTCAACACCCAAGCCTTCTCATTTTAATCACAGTATCACACAATACCAACATGTTCTTTCTCTTTTTTTTCTGTCCATGTCTTTTTCTCTCTTGTCATTCTGTAATCCCTACCCCCTCTCTCTTTGTCCACTTTTAGGGCAAATCTTAAATGACAACCTTTTCCCATAAATAGTGCTCTCGAAAGGAGTGCACTATATGGAGAATATGGTGTCATTCAATACTTATTTACGCTGGCACTGATTGACTGCTTCACCCTTCACCTTTAACCTTTGACTGTTGACCTGTGTGTGGCCGCAATAAAGGAATGCTCTCTGAACCCCAAGGTGGAGAGCTTTATGGCACCTTTGGTAGGCTAGAGCAATATTCAAAGTATTTGGAACATTAATGGCGTAAAAAATACAGAGCAACGTATGAGAGATTGAGAGCCCAGGGCACTTTTAACAGCTAGTGAGAGAGAAAAAGGTAGAGAGATAAGGCTAGAGAGAGGGAGAGATTGAGATATTAGAAGTGAGATATCTGTGCTGCGTCCTTCCTCAGTCCTTGATTCCTCCAACAAGTCTGGAGAGAGACACACAGAGAAAAAGAAAGAGAGGCTGTTCTCATACACCTGAAGCCTCCCTATCAGAATCACCCTGGCAGCCTGCAACTCTAGACTCCTGCCTCTCTCTCTCTCTCTCCTCTCTCTCTCTCTTCTCTCTTCTCTCTCTCTCTCTCTCTCTCTATCTCTCTCTCTCTCTCCTCTCTACCTTCTCCACTTCCTGGTGGCGCTGCTTTGCTTGCTCTGCTGTATTATTGTAATATGTTTGATTTGATACGTTTTTGATTTGTTTTTGTGAGCTGTCAATGTCAAGAAAGGATGGCAAACTTTGGAAGACTTTTGTTTTTGTTTGCAGTGCTGATCTTCTCACTTTTCACCTCATCATACCAAACTATTCCAGCTCGCGTGGGAAACCAGGCATCGCTCACAAACAACCAGGCACCGCTTATGTAGAGATGCACTTCTGTCGCTACGAGACTCTGGAGTGGCTGGATTTTGATCCTTGTTGAAGTGAAACGACCCCGGAGACTGCGGAAGAGAGGCAAATGAAGGAGAAACAGACAGTGGCTCCGGCGAAGGAGCAGCAGACCACCTCTACGATCTATGATCCTGTGCAACGCGCGTTCGCTGAAGAATAAAATGGATGAGCTCCGACTCAACACCAGAGCTTCGAGCGCCATGAGTCCTGCATCATGACATTTACTGAGACTTGGTTACATCAAGACATCCCTGACTCTATTATTGAAATAGAGGTGTTTACTCATGTCCGCTTGGATAGGAGTGATGCATCACGGAAGAGTAGAGTGAGCAGTATTTGTGTGTCCATCAACGACAAGTGGTGTAGACAATATACAATACAATAGAGAATCTACAATGCTGACGTTGAAACTGATATTTTTGAATCAGGCCATTTTTACCTACCCTGGGAATTTGGAAACATTCTTATCTGCTCTGTGTACATATACCCCCCCCAGATTGGGACATTTTTCATGAGTTACACGTGCACAAGTCAATACAGATTGTCACAGACTACATCCATGTCTGTGTTGACTCTGTGATACCCAGAAAGACAATAAAGACATACCCAAACAACACACCATACATTACAAAGGAGGTAAATGACTGGATCAACCGCAAGAGGCAAGCATTCAAAAATAAGGACGAACAACAACTGAAATGTGGGCAAATGGATCTCAACCAAAAGATCAGGGAGACAAGGAAACAACAAAAGGAATCAATGGAAGAGTTCCTAACAATGAACTCCAAAACACTGTGGGAGTCGGTGAGAACAATCACCAACATGAACCCTGCAAAAAAATCATTGCACACACCAGATGAGCTGCCAATTCATTAAATGTTGTTTTATGCAAGATGTGATGTACATTAATTCTCTGTTGAATGTGATAATGTGATTGACTCCATTGTTGTTGATGATTGTTTTCATAGGTTGGAAATCAACCCTATAGTTGTCACTAGAGTCTTCAAGCACACCTGTATGAATAAGGCAACAGGTCCTGATGGCATCTCTGCTTGTTTTCTAAAAACACGTGCAGAGGAACTGACTGACTTGGTGCCCTATCTTTCAGAGATCTGTAGACTCCCATACTGTCCTATCTCGATGGGAAAAGGACATTATCACTCCAGTCCCCAAAAAGCCTTGTCCAAAAGAAAATAATGACTATAGACCTGTTGCCCTGACCCCCATTGTAATGAAGTGTTTTGAAAAGATCATGGTGTGCGAGCTCAGATATTAACCCTGTGTTAGATCCTTATCAATTTTCTTATAAGCAAAGTCGTGGTACTCATGATGCAATCAACACCATAGTGCATCTCATTGTTAAGCATCTGGAAAAACCCCAGGCCTATGCTAGACTGGTATTTATTGATTTCAGTTCAACGTTTAACACAATACAGCCACAATTCCTACTCAGCCAGTTAAAGCAGATGTGTGTTAACCCCTATACCGTAAGGTCGTACCACTCATTCCTGACTAGTCGTACTCAACAGGTTAGAGTTAACAGTACCCTCTCTGAGGCTAGCCGTACTCAACAGGTTAGTTAACAGTACCCTCTCTGAGGCTAGCCGTACTCAACAGGTTAGAGTTAACAGGACCCTCTCTGAGGCTAGCCGTATTCAACAGGTTAGAGTTAACAGTACCCTCTCTGAGGCTAGCCGTACTCAACAGGTTAGTTAACAGTACCCTCTCTGAGGCTAGCCATACTCAACAGGTTAGAGTTAACAGTACCCTCTCTGAGGCTAGCCGTATTCAACAGGTTAGAGTTAACAGTACCCTATCTGAGGCTAGCCGTACTCAACAGGTTAGAGTTAACAGTACCCTCTCTGAGGCTAGCCGTACTCAACAGGTTAGTTAACAGTACCCTCTCTGAGGCTAGCCATACTCAACAGGTTAGAGTTAACAGGACCCTCTCTGAGGCTAGCCGTATTCAACAGGTTAGAGTTAACAGTACCCTCTCTGAGGCTAGCCGTACTCAACAGGTTAGTTAACAGTACCCTCTCTGAGGCTAGCCATACTCAACAGGTTAGAGTTAACAGGACCCTCTCTGAGGCTAGCTGTATTCAACAGGTTAGAGTTAACAGTACCCTCTCTGAGGCTAGCCGTACTCAACAGGTTAGAGTTAACAGGACCCTCTCTGAGGCTAGCCGTACTCAATAGGTTAGAGTTAACAGGACCCTCTCTGAGGCTAGCCATACTCAACAGGTTAGAGTTAACAGGACCCTCTCTGAGGCTAGCTGTATTCAACAGGTTAGAGTTAACAGGACCCTCTCTGAGGCTAGCCATACTCAACAGGTTAGAGTTAACAGGACCCTCTCTGAGGCTAGGCGCTGGGGCCCCACAGGGTTGTGTGAGTTCACCCATCTTATTCACACTGTACAAAAATGAATGCACTGGCAGTAATCCTGATAACTATATTGCCAAGTTTTCTGATGATACCGCCATTCTTGGTCTGATGTTTAAAGATGCTCATACACAGCAGGACAGAGATTCAAAGGTTTGTCAAGTGGTGTGATGAGCACCATCTCATCCTCAATGTAAAGAAAACGGAGGAGATGGTGTTTGAGGGCAAATCTGTCGGCGACCACGTGCCTGTGGTTGTCCACAATGACAGCATAGCCCAGGTTAGTTGATACCAGTACCTGGGTGTCCACATGGACAATATGCTGAGCTGGGAGGTCCACGTAGTGAGTCTATTTCCTACGTAGACTCAGGGTTCTTGGAGTTGACCAGAAGATAATGCTCCTGTTCTACCATGCGGTCATAGAGAGTATCCTGAGATATGACATCACAGTCTGGTTTGGCAATTTATCAGTCCAACTGAAATCCCAAATTGCCCACCTGATACAAACTGACGTGAAGGTCATGGGTGTGAGACAACATCCCTCCCTGCAGACTTTTTTTTAACAGACCGTTATCAGACAAGCACAGAAAATCATTTCAGATCAGATCAGACCAGATCCATCCCATGTACTCCACTCTGAATATTAGCTCCTCCCCTCAGGCAGACGCCATAGGGTCCCTCCTCCCCTCCGGGGAAGGACTGCCCGTTCCATGATTGCCATCACGGTTGACAACTCCGTTGTGTCCTCCTTACCAGGAGGTTGGTGGAAGGTTGTTAAGAGGTTGTTGTAAAGTTCCAGGTAGGTTGATGGGAAGTTGGGAAGAGTGCGAAGAGCCTTGGCGTGACCCTGGACAACACCCTGTTGTTCTCCGCTAACATCAAGGCGGTGACCCGATCCTGTAGGTTCATGCTCTACAACATTCGGAGAGTACGACCCTGCCTTACACAGGAAGCGGCACAGGTCCTAATCCAGGCACTTATCATCTCCCGTCTGGATTACTGCAACTCGCTGTTGGCTGGGCTCCCTGCCTGTGCCATTAAACCCCTACAACTCATCCAGAATGCCGCAGCCCATCTGGTGTTCAACCTTCCCAAGTTCTCTCACGTCACCCCGCTCCTCCGCACACTCCACTGGCTTCCAGTTGAAGCTCGCATCTGCTACAAGACCATGGTGCTTGCCTACGGAGCTGTGAGGGGAACGCCACCTCCGTACCTTCAGGCTCTGATCAGTCCCTACACCCAAACGAGGGCATTGCGTTCATCCACCTCTGGCCTGCTGGCCCCCCTACCTCTGTGGAAGCACAGTTCCCGCTCAGCCCAGTCAAAACATTTCGCTGTCTGGCACCCCAATGGTGGAACAAGCTCCCTCACGACGCCAGGACAGCGGAGTCACTCACCACCTTCCGGAGACACTTGAAACCCCACCTCTTTAAGGAATACCTGGGATAGGATAAAGTAATCCTTCTACCCCCCCTTACCCCACCCCCCCAAAAAAAAGAAAAAAAAAAGAACATATTGTAAAGTGGTTATCCCACTGGCTATAAGGTGAATGCACCAATTTGTAAGTCGCTCTGGATAAGAGCATCTGCTAAATGACGTAAAATGCTATAGGGTCCCTCCTCCCCTCAGGAAGACGTTATAGGGTCCCTCCTCCCCTCAGGAAGACGTTATAGGGTCCCTCCTCCCCTCAGGCAGACGTTATAGGGTCCCTCCTCCCCTCAGGCAGACCCTATAGGATCCCTCCTCCCCTCAGGCAGACGTTATAGGGTCCCTCCTCCCCTCAGGCAGACCCTATAGGGTCCCTCCTCCCCTCAGGCAGACCCTATAGGGTCCCTCCTCCCCTCAGGCAGATACTATAGGGTCACTCCTCCTCTTAGGCAGATGCTATAGGGTCCCCACATGTAAGCTGAACAGGTTTAAGCACTCCTTCATTCCCATGTCCATCAAATACCTGAACAGCGATAAGTAAGGCTGAGCTATGTTAGTACGCCACTGACAGAATAAGGGAATATGCTAAGTATTATGTATGTGGCTGTATAAGAAGTGTATGATGATAAGGGTAATGTGCAATGTATATATTATGTTGAGTGTGTAATGGACAGTGTCTATTTTGTATACAGCAGTACTGTGTGTCTAAGACAGTTCCTCCTGTCCTATTCTACCTCTTTAAACCTCATTCCTTGCTCTCTTTATCCCACCACATCGTCAGCTGTTATACTTTCTTCCTTCTTTTCACTGCGACTTTCCTCCATTCTGTCGCTCTCCTCCCCCTCCTCCTCTCATCCCTCTCTCCTCCAGTCCTGTAGCAACAACAGGAGGCAGAGGCAGAGCCAGCTCACATAAGCTACTGTTTCATCTGCTGCCTATCTCTCTCTCTCTCTCTCTCTCTCTCTCTCTCTCTCTTTCTCTCTCTCTCTCTTTCTCCCTCTCGCTCTCTCTCTTGTTCACCCCCCCACCCCCACCCTCTCTCTCTTTCTCTTTCTCTTTCTCTTTCTCTTTCTCTTTCTCTTTCTCTTTCTCTTTCTCTTTCTCTTTCTCTGTCTCTGTCTCTGTCTCTGTCTCTGTCTCTGTCTCTGTCTCTGTCTCTGTCTCTTTCTCTTTCTCTTTCTCTTTCTCTTTCTCTTTCTCTTTCTCTTTCTCTTTCTCTTTCTCTTTCTCTTTCTCTCTCTCTCTCTCTCTCTCTCTCTCTCTCTCTCTCTCTCTCTCTCTCTCTCTCTCTCTCTCACTCTCTCACTCTCTCACTCTCTTGTTCACCCCCACACCCTCTCTCCCCATTCCCTCCCTCCCTCCCTCCCCCTCTGCTCCACAGTGTGTATGCTGCTTACTGGAGATACAGGAGGGAGTAGGCACTGAAAGCCAACCCCCCAGCCTGGCACCCGGGGTTTTGGCTAAGGCTTGGCACACCACACTCAGCAGAGATGATGTATGGCACACTGCCACAAGGAAGGGCACCCAGAGAGAGGGTGAGGGTAAGGAAAGACACTGAGTGGTAGCAGAGTGACACTGGAATGGACAAAGTGTGCACAGAATGGGCAATGGGAGGAAAAAGAGCGAACCGGAGAGATCTGTGAAAGTGGAGAATGGAGGGACAAGGTTAGCTTCCACTTGAGGTCAGAAGCAAAGAAGAGATGTATTCAGTCTATGTGAGTACATAAACTGACATACTGTATGAGTGTGTGATCGTGTGACTCACGGTGAGAGAGTGACACAGCTCAACATCCACTCAGAGTGAAGACTCGCAAGGTCTGCATCAGTGTGCAGAGAGAGAGAGAGAGAAGAACGAGAGAAAGAGAGGAGGAGAGAGAAAGAGAGAGATAATGGAGAAGAACAGGTTGAGCAGAGACAGGGTGGATGCCAGTTAGGCCCCCTCCGGCGTTCACAGCAGGACAGAGTGAGTGTGGGCCGGCCCCACAGGGGGAGAAGATTGGGTTTGGCAAACAGGAAGTACACTGTGTGATATTTAATCCTTTCAAAATGACAACCACCCTACCAGTGACAAAATGGTGAACAGAAAATAAACACACTGATACCATACCACAGGGGGTGTGTGTGCAAATTGGTAACTAGACAATACAAGCACAGAGAGAGATTCCAGTCCGAGTCCAATGGTGAACTGATGAAATAATGGTGAACTGATGAAATAATGGTGGACTGATGAAATAATGGTGGACTGATGAAATAATGGTGGACTGATGAAATAATGGTGGACTCGTGGGATGAAACAAGATACACACAAACAGGGCAAATGATCAAACACCTTCCCCTTTGTGTGTGTCTGTGTGTGTGTGTGTGGTACATGTGTGTACATGCTTGTGAGTGTGTGCTACTGGGACAGCAGTGTGTGTGTGTGTGTGTGTGTGTGTGTGTGTGTGTGTGTGTGTGTGTGTGTGTGTGTGTCTGTTTGTGTGTGTCATAGGGTTAAGTTTAGGTACTCATTCTGAGGGGTTAGGGCTATGGGTTGGGGAAGGCTTAAATCTAAATCATTAAAAACAATGCACTGTTTCCATCAAGTATCATCAAAGTACTCTCCCTGCTTGCTAGAGCATTATGAACTGCCATGGCGTAGTGGTCTAAGCAGCATGCTCTGGCTCTGATCCCCATGAGTTGGTGCCCAGTACTGTGCCATGTATCGACGTCCTCAGAACCTTTTCAAACGACAGAAGGTAACTGGGCTAGGGGTAGGCATAGCAGCAAGATGGCTGCATCACATCACAGGTTAACCTCCCTCCCCCCTCTTTCTCTCCCTCTCTCCCTCCCCACTCTCCCCTACCCTCCACCCCCCCATCCCCCTTCCCATCCCTGCAGGTTGAGGTGGACTACCTGAAGCGGTTGTTTGAGAGTAGACCATAGCGTTCAGGAGGAGCAGCTGTAAGGAGCTGCGACCCATCACCGAACTCAATGGAGTCTCCTCCCTCTGCTGCCTCTACGACTCACTGGTCTCGCCCGACAACGGGGTACGTACCATGGCAACCAATCCCTTTCTCTCTCTCTCCCTCCAGGTGAACCCCTCTGACTGTGACCACTACGGTCGTATGGTTGAGTTGTGCTTCATCTTCAGTCTCATCTGGTCCATCTGTGCCTCAGTCAACAAGGACGGTCGTAAGAAGATGAACAAGGTGGGGCACGGAGACACACATATGCATGAGCGTACACACACACTCACGCACACATGCATATACAGTACACACATAAACACACTCACAGTTTTATAGGGTTGCTGTTTATTCAGTATTTATGCTCAAACACATTTGAAAGACACTCTTTTAATACGGAGCGGATTTTTGTACACTTCATTACAGTATTAATTTCCTTCGTTTATGGGATTATATTACCATATTTTGACTGTATTTATGCAAAGACATTGAACTGTGTCACTGACCTCTTCTCTTATAGTTGTCCCTTCCAGGACACCATATATCAGTACTATGTGGACACTAATAACAAGAGCTATGTGGACAAGCTGCCAAGGGCTGGCGCTACTCCGCCAAGTGAGTGTGTGTGTGGGTGTGTGGGTGTGTGTGTGTGTGTGTTAGAGCGTCCCTGTTTGTGGATGTGTGTGTCCGTTCATGTCTGTGTGTGTGTGTGTGTGTGTGTGTGTGTGTGTGTGTGTGTGTGTGTGTGTGTGTCCGTTCATGTCTGTGTGCGTGTGTGTGTGTGTGTGTGTGTGTGTGTGTGTGTGTGTGTGTGTGTGGTATAATAAAGTGATATCTTCAATTGATAATGACATTTTTCTTCCGTTCATTATTTACTGCTGTCACATACATATTTTCTCCCTCATTCATATCTCATTCCCTCCTATCTCTCCCTCCCTTTCTCCCTCCCTCCCACCCCCTCCATCCCTCTCCCTCCTCTCTCCAACTTACTCTCTCCCTCCATCCCTCCCCCCTCCCTCCCTCCCTCCCTCCCTCCCTCCCTCCCTCCCCCAGTGCTCTATTTAAAAGCTCATGGTGCCCTGGGTGGACACGGTGCATTATAACTTCCTGGTGCGGGTGCTGGTAACCGGGCAGTACCCGGTGTTGATGACAGGTCCAGTGGGAAGACCTCTGTGGCACAGAGCGTACTGCAGGGGCTGGACTCCTCCAAGTGGGCGGTCCTCACCGTCAACATGTCCTCACAGGTGGGACAGACAACCTCTAAATGACCTACCTGGAACCTACTAGTAACTTCCCATCAACCTACCTGGAACTTTACAACAACCTCTTAA
>NC_140026.1:13209931-13284931 GCF_964263955.1 Coregonus lavaretus | reverse complement strand
GTTTCCAACAGGCCAATATTCTACATAGTTTAGAGCATAAAACGTGGTAATTAACAGCAATTACCATAATCCATTGTGCATCTACTTGTCCAGTCTGTGTTTCTTTTACGCCTGTTACGGAAGAGACAAAGAATGACCGACCGTGTGGGAGCAGCTGCTGCTTTGCAAGGTATCGCTACCTGAAAATACATGATCTAAGTGATTGATAGTTGGTATTCAGCATTTATAAAAGTATGCCTTATTTACTTTGAAGAATTACACAATAGTGTTTTTGTCAGAAAGCATAGGCATCAGCTCTATACAGATGAGATGATGACTTGGAATGAAATAAAAGTCATCAATAAAACAAATGTAATATACACAACAACAAAAATATTTTATTAAAGTAAAGTAAATGTGAATAAATAATGGTTAATAAGTGATAAGCAGTAATGGACAGTCACTACCATCATGGGACTTTTATTAATTGTTTCATTCTGTGTTGGTACAGCTTTCAACCCAAATAATCGAAACCGAAATTGAAAACCGTGATTATTTTTTAATAATCTAACCAAAACCGAACCGACCTAAAAAGCACTAATCGCTCAGCACTAGCTAGCTGAGAAGCTAGGCTCTCTGTTTGAATTCACCTACCATAGCATCTGCCCCAACAAACACCCACCCATATTCATTATACTGACACTGACACACACACACACACACACACACACACACACACACACACACACACACACACACACACACACAGGGGACTGGGAGGATGGAATGGATAGTTCTTTAAGTCTGACTAAATAGATGTGTGTTTAAATTGACAAGCAGACTGATTGAAGGATCGATTAAGGTATTGATTGATGAGTGGTTTGTAATTAGCAGTCGACCGGTTGGTTGGTTGATTGATTGATTACAACAGCTCTGTTTCCGAGAGTTGTTTACAGATGTCTTGCATGTCAATCTAACTGTGCGTGTGTTTGTGTGCGTGTGCATGTGTATGTGTGCGTCTCTGTGTGTGTGCACGCGTGTGTGTATGTGTTTCTCTCTTTCTCTCTCAGGGGACTTTCTGAAGGAGTCTTGTGTGTATGAAGACCTACTGGACTTCAAGACGTTGAAGAGTTTCATGGAATCTCAGCTGGAGGATTACAATCTGACCCCTGTAGTGGTGATAGTCAGTATAGTACATATGAATACTGCATATCACACAAAACTGTCAAATACAAATGGCACAGTCAGTATAACTGCAAATTCCACAGCACAGCCATACAAAATACAGTCAATACATCCCGTTACCACACATCCCTGGTGTTTTCTCCTACTTTGGCGCTTACTTTCCACGAAAATTAATATCTTCATTTTCATTTCTTACCAATGAGTAGGGTGTCCAATAAAATACATATATTTTGACCAACGTATAAAATAATAAGTTAACTGTGTAGATAATCCTAGAAGAAAACCAATGGTCCAAACCCCATGTCTGTATCATTATCCGTTCCAAGGTTATTGGAGTTTTTACCCTTGTAGGATGGTCAAAATTAGGGCGACTAAATCAATGAAAGCCAGAGAAAAAATTGTCATAAATCAGGAATATAGCATGGTGTCAGCTAGGCTGGATGCTGTGCGAGAATGAAGGCTACCGGACAGGCTCACCATTGAACTCATCTTTCTTCTCAAATCCGGATGACATAAAACAATATAGAGGTAAGATAGATATCGATTTTGAGACATGACATGTAATATTTTATTATTAATGCGAAGTTCCTGTTCTTTTTTGAAGATTTCTCACAAAATGTCAACGGAACACTGAGTGTACCCCAAGTTTTTTATTGTCAAAGCCTTTTACATTTAATTCAGCTCGTGTCATAATAATTGAGCTATTTACGACCCGTGGAACAACTTGGAAGACACAACCACAAAATGTAAAATCCTCAAAAATGTCAGCGATTAAGCTGGCCCGCTCTGTCAACAGAGCTTGGTGATTATTAACGGATGTATTACATTATGATCAGACTTTTTGAATATAATGTCAATGATATGTTAGAGAAAGACCCCACTGAACGATTCAGAACATGAATAATCATATTTATCTTGGTAAAATGTAATTAATAGCATAAGGAAGTGAAATGTCATCACCAAAATACACTACCAGTCAAAAGGACACACCTACTCATTCAAGGGGTTTTCTTTATTTTAATTATTTTAATAGTGAAGACATCAAAACTATGAAATAACACATATGGAATCATGTAGTAACCAAAAAAGTGTTAAACAAATCAAACTATATTTTATATTTGAGATTCTTCAAATAGCCACCCTTTGCCTTGATGACAGCTTTACACACTCTTGGCATACTCTCAACCAGCTTCATGAGGTAGTCACCTGGAATGCATTTCAATTAACAGGTGTACCTTCTTAAAAGTTAATTTGTGGAATGTATTTCCTTCTTAAGTCCATATTATGGCAAGAACAGCTCAAATAAGCAAAGAGAAACAACAGTCCATCATTACTTTAAGACATGAAGGTCAGTCAATACAGAAAATGTCAAGAACTTTGAAAGTTTCTTCAAGTGCAGTGGCAAAAACCATCAAGCGCTATGATGAAACTGGCTCTCATGAGGACCGCCACAGGAATGGAAGACCCAGAGTTACCTCTGCTGCAGAGGATAAGTTCATTAGAGTTACAAGCCACATAAATTGCAGCCCAAATAAATGCTTCACAGAGTTCAAGTAACAGACACATCTCAACATCAACTGTTCAGAAGGGACTGTGTGAATCAGGCCTTCATGGTCGAATTGCTGCAAGGAAACCACTACTAAAGGACACCAATAAGAAGAAGAGACTTGCTTGGGCCAAGAAACACGAGCAATGGACATTAGACAGGTGGAAATCTGTCCTTTAGTCTGGAGTCCAAATTGGAGATTTTTGGTTCCAACCGCCGTGTCTTTGTGAGACGCGGTGTGGGTGAACAGATGATCTCCGCATGTGTATTTCCCAACGTAAAGCATGGAGGAGTTATGGTGTGGGGGTGCTTTGCTGGAGACACTGTCTGTGATTTATTTAGAATTCAAAGCACACTTAACCAGCATGGCTACCACAGCATTCTGCAGCGATACGCCATCCCATCTGGTTTGGGCTTAGTGGAACTATCATTTGTTTTTCAACAGGACAATGACCCAACACACCTCCAGGCTGTGTAAGGGCTATTTGACCATGAAGGAGAGTGATGGTGCTGCATCAGATGACCTGGCCTCCACAATCACCCGACCTCAACCCAATTGAGATGGTTTGGGATGAGCTTTGTGAGGACCAGGCAAAGCAGCCAACAAGTGCTCAGCATATATGGGAACTGGTTGAGAGAATGCCAAGAGTGTGCAAAGCTATTTGAAGAATCTCAAATATAAAATATAGTTTGATTTGTTTAACACTTTTTTGGTTACTACATGATTCCATATGTGTTATTTCATAGTTTTGATGTCTTCACTATTATTCTATAATGTAAAAAATAGTAAAAATAATGAAAAATCCTTGAATGAGTAGGTGTGTCCAAACTTTTGACTGGTACTGTATGTTTTCACCTACTCTGGGCAGAGTGGGTGGACACCCTACAATGAGTCAGGTTAGGGTGGGTGTTGGTGTCTAGCTTTGCTGATCATATAAACCATATGTTTGTTCCCTCAGTAACCCGTGTGGTGTGTGATCAGCCAGCCCAGAGGGAACATGCTGCTGGTGGGCATCGGGGGCTCAGGCAGACGGAGCCTTTCCAAGATGGCCGCCTCCATCTGTGAGTACCTGGTCTTCCAGGTGGAGGTCACCAAGAAGTACCGCAAGCAGGAGTTCAGAGAGGGTAAGATAACATTATATATGACCTACTACCAGACATGGCTTGAAATAATATTTGAAATCATTTAAAATACTTTATCTGTGCTTGATTGAGCTTGCCTGGCACAATGGAACCATTAGAAAGGCAGTCTAAAGCAAACACTTTAAGTATTTGAACCCAGGTAGGTCTACTGCACTTATACACACTACTCTTCGCGTACTCTATAGCAGTGGTTCCCAACCTTTTTCAGTTACTGTACCACCAACATAATTTTGCTCTGCCTGGAGTACCCCTGAAGTACCCCCTCATGTGCATTTTACCAGTAGGTCTATGGTCAGATGAGTCTTCTCAAGTACCCCCTGTGGATAGGCCAAGTGCCCATGGTTGGGAACCACTGCTCTACAGCACACTGGAGTTTAGTTGGAGTGAGAGATTTTCTAGTCGTCTGCACTTCACACAGAGGTTGTGAGACAGGATATATTTGGACCTGTTTTGCAAGAGAAATCCATTTGTCGAATTTGGGTGATCTGCCAACAGCATTTGTTCATAACATAATTGCACTGAATTACAGCGTGCTGCTCGGCGCTGCTTGGTCCCTGAATGTTTAATATTCATTGAGTCAGACCGACAGCCTTATGTTCTGCAGTCAGACACATTTTTCAACCGTTGTTTGTCTTTAGTTTATATTTTAGTTGCTTTACTTTTACTCCTGTAGTTTCAGAGATGATTTCTATTGATTGTTCAGGAATTTCCTGCTTCTCTAACAGACTTTAGAGACGTACCTGTAAACCAATATTCTATTTTTCCTGATTTGACTTTCCATCTTGTCCTGACTCTTGGTCACATCCCAAGAGTTTGTACAAACTTGTCATTATTCCAGAGTCTTTCCTTCCCAGCACTTTGCAACAACTGCTGATGTAAAAAGGGCCTTATTGATCATTTGGATTGATTGATTAATTTGATAGATTTTGACCCTCAGACATAAAGGAGTTGTATGGTCTGACGGGTGTGGACAACAAGCCCACAGTGATTCTGTTCAACGACACCCACATAGTAAACCAGTCGTTCCTAGAGGACATCAACAACATCCTCAGCTCTGGAGAGGTGCCCAACCTCTACAAACAGGACAAGTTCGAAGAGGTACCACTACTAAACACACATTTATTTAACAGTTGAATACAATGCAACATTTGCATCTGTTCTTTTCAAAGAGGGAATAACACAGAAAATAATGATTAAATGGTTGACTTTACACAGGTGCTAAAGTGAAGTCAATTTCTTTTGGAAAAGTCACCACAAAAAAGACAGATAGAAAGTAATATAGTGCTATCAAACGTGCGTGTGGTAGCCTAGTTTGTGTTTTGTGTGTTTGTTCTCATGCTGTTTTGTCTCCCTGTGTATTAACCTTTGACCCTGACCTCTTTGTCCAGGTGTCCAGTGCTCTGTCTGACTCAGCCAGGGAAGACAACATGTTTAACTACCTGACGAGAGTGAGGAACTACAACCTACACAACGTCCTCTGTATGAGCTATGTGCCCTTCAGATACATTTGAGCTAAAGGACCAAGAACAGAAATGTACAATTTACAAAGCACTGAACACATTCAACAATAAGGGTTTGAGATAGAGATGAAAGCTTTTCTTGCGGCATCCAGCTGTGCTAATGGGCGGCAATGTACCAAAGCTTAGCCAAGGTTCTCTCATTATCAGTTTCCCTTTCATAAAGCGTGTCTCTCTCTCTCTGAGTGTGTGAACCCCACACTGCTGCGCAACTGATTCTCAATATTACAGCATTGACAGCAACATTTGCACACCTCGGTTGTGGCTCAAAAGGCAAACTATTCCCTATTTAGTGCACAACATTTGACCAGGGCCCTGGAGGCTCCTTGTGAATCAGCTTGTTATTAATGGTTGATGTGTGTCTCTTGTCTTGCAAATTAGGTTCTGTGTTTAGGATGACAGCGTTTTAGCCTGAGGTTCGCTGAGATTAGAAATGACAGGGTGGACAAGACAAGACGTCTGGGTCACACACACATGCACGCACACACACACTAACACCAGTCTGTCTCGCTCTCATTAGTGGGACAGATCAGTGGTCACACATAATACCACTAATTGGGCTGGCAGGGCCCATTACCCAGAGCTAATCACCATGCCTTGGCTGTTGGCTTCAGGGCTTCCCTCCCTCCACCCATCCATTCCTCCACCTCTGACCAGTACTAGTGGCTGGGAGTGGGACAACTCAACACAGTCTCACCAGGGCTGGCTGTGATGGCATGACAACAATTAGCCAGCTAAACCTAGTAGCCCAGACAATGGTGTTTGGGTCTTGGCGGCTGTTGTGTTTAATGGATTTAAGTCGCGTTTTTTTCCAAAAGTTCAAAGAGCTTTTCATAATTTACGTCATTCACCACCACATCGGTGTGTAGCACCCACCTGGGTAATGCACGACACACATTAAGGCACAAGAAGACTCAGAACACCACACAACAGATTTACTTTTATTGAAATGTATAGTATTCTTTGGAACTGATTAACTGGTGTGTGTGATGGTGTACCACAGGAACTACAGTGCATTCGGAAAGTATTCAGACCCCTTGACTTTTCCACATTTTGTTACGTTACAGCCTTATTCAAAAATTGATTAAATATTATTTTTTTCTCATCAATCTACACACAATACCACATAATGACAAAGCGAAAACAGCCAGAGGCCGGACTTGAACCCAATCGAACATCTCTGGAGAGACCTGAAAATAGCTGTGCAGCGACGCTCCCCATCCAACCTGAAAGAGCTTGAGAGGATCTGCAGAGAAGAATGGGAGAAACACCCCAAATACAGGTGTGCCAAGCTTGTAGTGACATATCCAAGAAGACTCCAGGTTGTAATAGATGCCAAAGGTGCTTCAACAAAGTACTGAGTAAAGGCTCTGAATACTTAAATAAATGTGATATTTCAGTTTTTTATTTTTAATACATTTGTAAAAAAAAAATTAAAAAATGCTTTTTCATTATGGGGTATTGTGTATAGATTGATGAGGTTAAAAAAATTATTTCATACATTTTAGAATAAGGCTGTAACGTAACAAAATTTGGAAAAAGTCAAGGGGTCTAAATACTTTCCGAATGCACTGTATATCCGTCAGTACCCAGCCCTGGTGAACTATACACCATCGACTGGTTCTCAGAGTGGCTGAGAGATACCTGGACGGACTGGCCCTGGGCACGATGGAGGGGGTGAGACACACACACACACACACACACACTTCTATCTAACTGAACTTATTAGAAGGTTAGCCTGCTGTGTGATTGAGTGATTCACCCTCTCGTCCTTCCACAGTAGCTGCTAGCTAGTTTTGTTTAAAGACATTCATGAAGAGCAGCTGGGTAGTGAAAATCCAAGCTAAAGGTTTTTATTACCTTCACATCTACTGTGCTGTATCCACCACCTACACTTCACCTTCACCTGCACACTCCTACACAACACTGTCGTGCTCTGTTCTCTGTTGTCACAATGGTATTTAATGTCGTAAGAATATTGCAGTAATGTTTACGGCCAGAAGTGTGTTCCTGGCCACATTACCTGATCGGGAAAACCTCTTGGCTCTTTTAATTTTGTATAACTTTTCAATAATGTTATATTGTGTTTTATTAATTTTTTAGGGAGGAACAGCGGGAGACAGAGAGATACAGCAACAGCTGCTGATGGTACACGCACACTGCAGAATGTTTTTAAAAAGTAAGTAAGAAAATATTTTCAAAAACAATTCACTGAACTAAAGTAAGACAAAAAGTGACACAATAAAATAACAATAACGAGGCTATATACAGGGGGTACCGGTACCGAGTCAATGTGCGGGGGTACAGGTTAGTCGAGGTAAATTGAGGTATTATGTACATGTAGGTACAGTGAGGGAAAAAGTATTTGATCCCCTGCTGATTTTGTACGTTTGCCCACTGACAAAGAAATGATCAGTCAATAATTTTAATGGTAGGTTTATTTGAACAGTGAGAGACAGAATAACAACAAAAAAATCCAGAAGCACGCATGTCAAAAATTGTATAAACTCATTTGCATTTTAATGAGGGAAATAGGTATTTGACCCCTCTGCAAAACATGACTTAGTACTTGGTGGCAAAACCCTTGTTGGCAATCACAGAGGTCAAACTTTTCTTGTAGTTGGCCACCAGGTTTGCACACATCTCAGGAGGGATTTTGTTCCACTCCTCTTTGCAGATCTTCTCCAAGTCATTAAGGTTTCGAGGCTGACGTTTGGCAACTCGAACCTTCAGCTCCCTCCACAGATTTTCTATGGGATTAAGGTCTGGAGACTGGCTAGGCCACTCCAGGACCTTAATGTGATTCTTCTTGAGCTAATCCTTTGTTCCCTTGGCCATGTGTTTTGGGTCATTGTCATGCTGGAATACCCATCCACGACCCATTTCAAGGCCCTGGCTGAGGGAAGGAGGTTCTCACCCAAGATTTGACGGTACATGGCCCCGTCCATCGTCCCTTTGATGCGGTGAAGTTGTCCTGTCCCCTTAGCAGAAAAACACCCCCAAAGCATAATGTTTCAACCTCCATGTTTGACGGTGGGGATGGTGTTCTTGGGGTCATAGGCTGCATTCCTCCTCCTCCAAACACGGCGAGTTGAGTTGATGCCAAAGAGCTCGATTTTGGTCTCATCTGACCACAACACTTTCACCCAGTTCTCCTCTGAATCAATCAGATGTTCATTGGCAAACTTCAGACGGGCCTGTATATGTGCTTTCTTGAGCAGGGGGACCTTGTGGGCGCTGCAGGATTTCAGTCCTTCACGGCGTAGTGTGTTACCAATTGTTTTCTTTGTGACTATGGTCGCAGCTGCCTTGAGATCATTGACAAGATCCTCCCGTGTAGTTCTGGGCTGATTCCCACCGTTCTCATGATCATTGCAACTCCACGAGGTGAGATCTTGCATGGAGTCCCAGGCCGAGGTAGATTGACAGTTATTTTGTGTTTCTTCCATTTGCGAATAATCACACCAACTGTTGTCACCTTCTCACCAAGCTGCTTGGCGATGGTCTTGTAGCCCATTCCAGCCTTGTGTAGGTTTACAATCTTGTCCCTGACATCCTTGGAGAGCTCTTTGGTCTTGGCCATGGTGGAGAGTTTGGAATCTGATGGATTGATTGCTTCTGTGGACAGGTGTCTTTTATACAGGTAACAAACTGAGATTAGGAGCACTCCCTTTAAGATTGTGCTCCTAATCTCAGCTCGTTACCTGTATAAAAGACACCTGGGAGCCAGAAATCTTTCTGATTGAGAGGGGCTCAAATACTTATTTCCCTCATTAAAATGAAAATCAATTTATAACATTTTTCACATGCGTTTTTCTGGATTTTTTTGTGTTATTCTGTCTCTCACTGTTCAAATAAACCTACCATTACAATTATAGACTGATCATTTCTTTGTCAGTGGGCAAACATACAAAATCAGCAGGGGATCAAATACTTTTTTCCCTCACTGTAGGTATAAAGTGACTATGCATAGATAACAAACAGCGAGTAGCAGCAGTGTGAAACAGGAGGTCAATGCAAATAGTCTGGGTATCCATTTGATAAACTGTTTAGCACACACACACACACAGTGTGAAAACTCAGAGAGGTACTGCACGGGGTTGGAGAGGAGGGAAGAAGAGACCTGTCTCACTATGCTGCTTCTCTGAAGTGTGAATGAGTCTGAGTGAGTGTGGATGAGTGGATGTGTGCGTGTTTGTGTTTCTGATAGGTACTCAGGTGCTTTGTGGAAGTGTGCCTATGAGGATAGTAACAATCTCATCTAGATGACTCTAGTTCCGTGCAAATCTGTGTCTAATGTATTTTTAAATGCTCAGGTGTTTTGTCACAGCTCATCTGAGGCTGGGATTACATGCATGTTTGTATATTTGGGTGTAAGGTGCATTGCTCAACATTAAGTGTGTGTGTGTGTGTGTGTGTGTGTGTGTGTGTGTGTGTGTGTGTGTGTGTGTGTGTGTGTGTGTGTGTGTGTGTGTGTGTGTGTGTGCTGTTTTTTTGTGTATTTTGGTGTATTTTATTTTATTTTATTATTATTTTATTTTATTTGGGGGGGGGATGGATCAGCTTAATATTGCAGATAGATTGTATCTTCTATCAATGTAATTGTCTGCATCACTTCCAATCCCCCATGTTTTTTATATATATACTCTCCTTTATTACTTTTCAACCCCGCCATCCTTTCCCTACTTGGAGTAAATTAGTGAACAACAATGCCCAGGCCTCTACTTCCGGTCTATACTTACTATCTACACCTTATGGACAGAGTTAATTTAACAATAATTCTATTATATATATATATATATATATATATATTATTATTTTTGCTCCTGAACTTCTTCTACTCTGTTTATGCACATGCTTGCATGTGTGTTTCCCTGACGTGTGTGTATGTATTACTCTGACACGTGTGTTTTTGGTTTTACTATCCTTGTGGGGACCAGAAGTCGGACAAGTAGTACATTCGGACAAGTGGGGATATTTTGCCTGTCCCCACATGGAAAAAGGCTATTTTAGGGTGCGTGTGTGTTTGTTTAACTATCCTTGTGGGGACCAGAAGTCTTCACAAAGATAGTAAAACAAGGAAAATTGGGACAAGTGGGGACATTTTGCCGGTCCCCACAAGGAAAAAAGCTATTTTAGGCTTAGGAGTTAGGTTTAGGGTTATGGTTACAATTAGGGTTAGGGTTAGAATTAAGGTTAGGTTTAGGGTTAGGAGTTAGGGTTAGGTATAGTTTTAGGTTTGGGGTTAAGTTTAGGTTTAGGGTTAGGGTTGTGGTTGGGTTAGATTTAGGGTTAGGGGTTAGGGAAAATAGGATTTTGGATGGGAATTGATTATTTGGTCCCCACAAGGTTAACAATACAAAACTGTGTGTGTGTTGGTGAATGGGTGGGTGGGAGCGTGTGGGTGAATGGGTGGGTGGGAGCGTGTGGGTGAATGGGTGGGTGGGAGCGTGTGGGTGAATGGGTGAGTGTGTGCGTGTGGGTGAATGGGTGGGTGGGAGCGTGTGGGTGAATGGGTGGGTGTGTGCGTGTGGGTGAATGGGTGGGTGTGTGCGTGTGGGTGAATGGGTGGGTGTGTGCGTGTGGGTGAATGGGTGGGTGTGTGCGTGTGGGTGAATGGGTGGGTGTGTGCGTGTGGGTGAATGGGTGGGTGTGTGCGTGTGTGCGTGTGGGTGAATGGGTGGGTGTGTGCGTGCGTGCGTAGGGGAGTAGCTGGACCTGTTGAAGAGGCAGCATGATGAGAAGCTGGCTCAGAAGGAGGAGTTGAGGAGGAAGTCAGAGGACATGGAGCTCAAACTGGACCAGGCCGGGAAACTGGTGTCAGGACTAGCTGGAGAGAGAGTCTGCTGGGAGTAGACTGTGGCGGTACAGACACACACAAATTGGTGTCTGGATTGGCTGGAGAGAGAGAGTCTGCTGGGTGGAGATTGTGGCGTTAAGGACCCCTCTTATGGAGCTCAGACAGTACTGTGTCTGAACAATCAACTTTCACAGAGTCATTTGGTCAGTATGCCAAAATGTATTTCTGTGTTTATATTATTCACTGTTACCTGTGAGTTACCACCTCCACCTCCACCTCTCACTCTCACACACACATTTAACCACATCTCCCTTTTTCTTCCTCTTTCCCCTCCCTCCATCAGGTGTGTGAGTTGGAGAGGTGGTCCTCTGTAGCTCAGCTGGTAGAGCACGGCGCTTGTAACGCCAAGGTAGTGGGTTCGATCCCCGGGACCACCCATACACAAAAATGTATGCACGCATGACTGTAAGTCGCTTTGGATAAAAGCGTCTGCTAAATGACATATTATTATTTATTATTATTGGAGGTGCCGTGTTCTCCAGGGTTTAGTTTCGCTGTGTTCCTGTCCAAGCCCACGGCCGTGAGGGACTGGAACATCCAGGGTCTGCCCTCCGACGCCTTCTCCACCGAGAACAGTGTCATCATCACCCGCGGCAACCGGTCAGACACCACACACATATATGCACACGCACGCACGCACACAAATACACACACACACTCCGTAGAGACTCTAGTATCTTTATTCAATTCTCTCTGTCTGTCTTTGCTCAGTGCTTAGTTTCATATCTATAGTAGTGCTTCAGTAGTCTAGACAAGACAAAATCTTACACCTATCAAAGAAAGCTTACAACTATCTCAGTCTCACAGACCTTACTGATAAGGCTAAGAAGTGGCTTGATAGTGTAACTAGTCGTGTTGCTGACTGGTGTTTCTCATTCTTTGTTTTTTCAAGATGGCCCCTGATGGTGGACCCACAATGCCAAGCTCTGAAGTGGATCAAAAACATGGAGATGGAGAGAATGAGACCTGCTTTGTACATCTATAACGCAACACACACACACACACACACACACACACACACACACACACACACACACACACACACACACACACACACACACACACACCGTCTCTATCCTCACTCACATTTCTCTCTGCCACTGTCTACTTTCATGATATTGACTTCATACTCTCTGCTTGTGTGTTTGTCTACGTATTCCATATAACATGAATATACTGTATGTTATTTTTCTTTCTCAAAGCTCTCCTCAACCTTGACCTTTACCATGTTAATAATGTTTACCATAGTGAAAGGTCACAAGATCCCTGACAACATGTATCACAACACCTACAGTAACAACAACCTCCATTGTACTCTATCTATAGTAGCTATATCCCCTCAAGGAGCCAAATGGAAGCCAGATTCTCCACAGTAATGCCATCAACAAAGCATTAAGACTAAAGTGTAGTAAAGTGCATTCACCCCTCGTTTGAGACAGGTCTTTACATTTGAGTGCTTTTAGCTAAGACCAGTAGGCTTCCTTCATCAGATAAGATCCTTTCAGCACAAAGACACACACACACACACCGAGACCCAGGTGAACAAGGAGGAAGTCATATTTTTCTCCCCAGCTCTGAGGTTTCTCTCCTCCTCCTTCTCTCCTCCTCCTTTCTTCATACACTTGTTTTATGTGTTCCTTCTGGCACTTCAGGAAGCAGTTTTCCCCTCTTTGTCAGTAAAGTCAGTAAAAAGCAGTCAATTTCTTCAAAAGGCTTTTCTGTCTGTCTGTCTGTGGGTTGAGAGAGAGAGAAAGACGCAAAACGCCACACCGTAAACCCACTACTCTGGTAAAACCCACTGAGGTGGTCATCCTCATTGACTCAAATGGGAAATTCATCCAAGAGGATAAACTCTTCCCCCACCACAAGGTGTCCAAAATATGGTGCACAAAAACACAGGATGCACTCCACATCCCGTCCCAGCCTGACTTTGACATACCAGGCCACATTATTATTCACACCGGCACCAACAACCTGCGAGAGGAGCAGGAGAGAGCAGGCAGCCTGGTCAACAGAGTAGCAGAGAGGGCCTCAACGCCCACATCACCATCTCCACCAGAGGGTGTGGCCTACTCACGAACGTGCACGTTGCTCACCATCCAACAATCCCCCCAGAGCATCTCTACGACCACTCCCACCTGAGGAAGCAGACAGTAGGGATGTTTGCCAAGTCTCTAAAGGACGTGGCACTTGGTAGACAAACACCCCATGCCGCACTGGATAGAGGACCACCCAGAGACCCCTACCAGACCACCGCACCACCAAGGAGCCCCAGGCCCCCCTCAACGCCCCACCAGACCACCGCACCACCAAGGAGCCCCAGGCCCCCTCAACGCCCCACCAGACCACCGCACCACCAATGAGCCCCAGGCCCCCTCAACGCCCCACCAGACCACCGCACCACCAAGGAGCCCCAGGCCCCCCTCAACACCCCACCAGACCCAACGCACCCCACAGGCCCAACCCACCACCAGAGCATCACCACCTCCATCGGCGCAGCCAGACTGGACCGGGCCCAGCCTACTACCCCGCACCAGACCACCACCTCTACCAGACCAGAGAGGAAGCCCCCCGGCCCAGACCTGGCCCCCCTTCCCTCCACAGGGCCCAACAGCAGGACCAGCGCAGCTATGCGGAGGCCCTCAGAGGACAGGAGAACTCTGTAGGATTGAGTGAGATTAAACAGCTCCATCTGCACTAAACGCACACACACACACACAGCTATTGTACTAAAGGTTTACTTGTTCAATGAATAGGAAAAAAGAAGAAGAGAACAGGTGTTTGCTGTTATCCTGTTAGTAGTTACTGTATTTTTGACTGTGCTGTTCTTTCTTTTTGCAACATGAAATCGCTATCAGTTAGCATGTGGAACTTTCAGGGCATAAACTCATCAACCTTTGGACTGAAGAGTTTAGCACTGGAGTTTAAAAAAAATCTTAAAGATGTTGACATCATCATTCTGCAGGAGACATGGTGTAAGGCAGACATGGTCACTCACTGTCCCACAGGCTACAGAGAGGTAATTGTGCCCTCACAGAAACACAGCTCTGTCAATAGAGGCAGAGACTCTGGAGGATTGATCATTTGGTACAAATCCAAACTACAAAATCTAATTGATCCCCTCAAAATTGGTAAATATCACATTTGGTTAAAACTGAAAAAATTACTTGTACTGACAGAAAATTATGTGTTCCTTTAAGCAATATAATATCTCCCCTCAGAATCCCCATATTACTCAGAGGAGATATTCCCCACCCTTGAGGAAGAGACGTGCCATTTCCAGGCCCCAGGAAATGTGCTCATCTGTGGGGACACAAATACACACACAGGAACACTACCTGATCTAACGAGCACACAAGGGGACAGCTTTATTACAGGCCATACTGTTTCTAACTGTCTTAATCTCCCCCATAGAAACAACAGTGACAGCACCATCAACAAAAACGGAAGGGATCTGTTGCAGCTCTTTCGACGCCTGGGTCTGTACTTTGTCAATGGTAGGTTACAGGGGGACTCTTTGGGGAGATTCACCTATTTCTCACCTCTTGGCCACATCACAGTAGATTATATGATTACAGACATTGACCCTTTCTCTCTCAGCTCATTCACCGTCAAGCCACTAACACCTCTGTCTGATCACAGCCAGCAGGTGTGTGTGTCAGTCTCCCGAGTGGCGCAGGGGTCTAAGGCACTGCATCGCAGTGCTAGCTGTGCCACTAGAGATCCTGGTTCGAATCCAGGCTCTGTCGTAGCCGGCCGCAACCGGGAGACCAATGGGGCGGTGCATAATTGGCCCAGCGTTGTCTAGGGTAGGGGAGGGAATGGCCGGCAGGGAGGTAGCTCAGTTGATAGAGCATGGCGTTTGCAACGCCAGGGTTGTGGGTTTGATTCCCACGGGGGGCCAGTATAAAAAAAAAATATGTATGCACTAACTGTAAGTCGCTCTGGATAAGAGCGTCTGCTAAATGACGTAAATGTAGTTAACCTGAGAGTGAGTGATGGTAAAGGGAGGGGGAGAGAGTGTCTCAGAGTCTGGACCACTCAATTGGTCACCATGCCTTTCTTTCTGCCTCTCTTTTAGACCAGACAGACGACACAAATTTTCACCCACGTCTCTCCAGGTCCTCTACCTACCTCCCCTCTATTCTCTTCTCTGGCCAATTTCACTTGTGTCCACTGTCCAGGACGTCTCTCTCTCTCTCTCCTGTGTTCTCTGTTCTTTCTATTCCTCTTTGACCTTTCACTCCTCTCTCCAGCAGCTTTCAGCCTGGTCTCATAAGCATAACTCCACTCCAATGCTCTCCTAGAATACGGCCAAAATGCTGACATTTAGGGACAATTGGGCAATGGCTTTACGAGCAATGGCTTTAACAGCGGTAACAGGCATGAAACAGACGGCAGGTTGCCTAGCGGTTAAGAGCATTGGGCCAGTTATCGAAAGGTCGCTGGTTTGAATACCTAAGCCGACTAGGTGAAAAATCTGTCTATGCGCTTAACACTTAACCCTAACTGCTCCTGTGAGAGGCTCCGGATAACAGCGTCTGCAAAATGACATAAATGTAAACAATGTCTACTCCTGCCTGTCTAGGACTGCTTTGGCTAACTTTTTCTGCTCATCAGCTACGATTCCATCCAATTGGCGACAGATTTTCATGCACATATTCTAAAATCTGCATAAAGAAAATATGCTAATTTTCCAACCAGTGGTGTGTTTCCGCCAAACAGACTTGTTGCTGATAAAAATCAGTGTGTGATGACATGTACTTTTTCGCTTCCATTTCCATGTACCGAATAAAAATCTAAAGATCAATGTGTTTCCATCGCATTTTCAACTCTAGCAATAGTTTTGTTACAAAAACTGTTGCGTTAAATAGCAAATGTGCCTACTCTGGTCTTGGCACGTGCTTTCTAGCCAACAGCTTGCAGATACAGTGCGGGTAGTCTATGCGGGTAGGCTAGTCTACATGTTGAGATTATTATGGATAAGACTGTCGATATTTATTGGAAAGGAGCATCAAGATCACCGTGCACTTTCACCACCCTGTGAAGTTCATCATAACTTATTTCATCTGTAGCCTAATAAACTGCATGGTTTCCTGAGCTGTAGCGGGAGGACCTCACACCATATCATCGCGTGACTCCCAAGTTTACTTTGATATAATGGTTGTTATATCAATATTTCCGCATATTTCCGCCGCCATTTCTCACATAATTAATTTTACCGACACAAAAGATCCCACCATGTTGAACAAACAAATGATCTATCGGCATTTATAACATTTTACCAAAACGTCCTGTTTCCATCACAGCTGTCGTGATTTATTTTTATACAGTATGACTTTGCTTAAACTGTTTCACTTTTCACCGTTTGCTTTCTCTTCTCTCATTCACTTTTGCTTTCATGGCTTGTTATCAGTACCATTTGCACTCATTTGTTTATTTGTCATATGTCTCCCTTAATGTCTCTGTCTCTCTCTCACCTTATCTCTCTCCCTCTCTCTCCCCCCTCTCTCAGGGTCTGAAAGTTATAGACCTTCAGATGCTAGACTTCTTTCATATCTTGGAGAATACTGTTCAGCTTGGTTCCCGGTTCTGCTGCAGAACGTCCAGGAGGAACTAGACCCTGACCCCCATCCTCAACAAGTCACTCACACATGTTGGTGGAAGGCTCCTGTTGAAGTTAGGTGACAAAGAGGTTGAGTACAGCTCAGAGTTTAGATTCTACATCACACCATGTAGTTATATCCTTGAGCTGTTCTTGTCTATTAATGTTCTGTATTATGTCATGTTTCATATTTTGTGTGGACCTGAGGAAGAGTAGCTGCTGCTTTCGGAACAGCTAATGGGGATCCTAATAAAATACCAAATACCAAGCTGTCCACTCTCACAACTCCCCAGAGATCTCCCCCAATACCACCATTGTCAACTGTGCTGTCAAGACACATGTCGGTACGTGTGTGTGTGTGTGTGTGTGTGTGTGTGTGTGTTTGCCTGTCGTATTCATGTGTGTGTTTCTAACCATATGATGTGTCAGGGCCTGGGGGCCCAGCTCCTAGCGATCTTGGTGAAGAAGGATTGTCCAGAGTCAGAGGAGCAGAAAGACTGGCCCCCAGGCCAGATGATGTTTCCCTGGCAACGGGAAACTGGGAGCTGGAGGACAAGATCCTCAGGTACATACCACACTAATAGTAGTAATACACTACATTATTATACTGACCCATTCCCACTGCCTAACTGTCTGTTAATGCCCTAGCTACAATTTCCACATTACCTTTTAGTCATGTTCTAGTCATTTAGCAAGTTATTTGATTTATTTTATTCAGAGTGATTTGCAATACGTGCATTCAAATAAAAAGAAACAACCATACAATGCCTTGGCCGATTCAGCAAGTAGACCTCTTGGGGGAGTTATAGGAAAAACAAAAACACTCAAAGACATTGGTTATGCTACGTATTCCAAAGACATTGGTTATGCTACGTATTCCAAAGACATTGGTTATGCTACGTATTCCAAAGACATTGGTTATGCTACGTATTCCAAAGACATTGGTTATGCTACGTATTCCAAACTGTATCAGACATGCGTGTGTCCTGTTCTGGGCTATTCAGCAGGAGTGTGGGGTGCTAAGAGGTATTTAAAAAACAAACATGTCCATAACAGAGCAGTACGTTACTTTTTAGGTGTCCACAAGTTTGCACCTATACTTGCAATAACTGGGGACATGGGCTGGGAACCCTGTGAGGTGAGATGGAAGGCGTGTGCGGTGAGACTTTGGAATAGACTGTTGGACATGCCAACTGCCAGAATAGCTAGTAAAGTTTTTCTATGGGATCTATCCATAGGGGGAGCCTGGGCAACTGAAATGTCTGACCTTTTTTAACAGCCTGACTGTGAACATCTGTACGAAAACCCAATTAAGAGAGACATAGATATTATTAAAAAACAACTGTTGATACAATATGAAAAAAATGGGTGGAAGAGATTAATAATTAACCCAAATTGTGAACCTTTTGTTTGATTAAGGGTGAATTCGTGTGTGAGAGATGTATGATGTATAACCTACCTAAAAGCAAGAGATCGCAATGTGCACAGGTAAGATCAGGGATATTGCCTCTGCGTATTGAAACAGGTCGGTATTGTGGTGAAATGGAAGAGGAAAGACTATGTAACTATTGTGACCTCAAAGAAATAGAGAATGAAACTCATTTTATCCTCTATTGCCCTTTCTACCACGATATATATGCTTGCTCTTATTCCAGAAAGCACACCAGATATACCCTGGTATTATGTGGCTGAGTGATGAGGAGATTTCTGAAAAGACTGCGACGTGTACAGAAATATTTTGATCTATAAGCTTGGTGCACGCCATACATATGCTTGTTTTCCATTATAAATCAGATCCATCCTGAAACTGTGTGTGCGTGAACGAACAATTATGGTGACAATAACGCCCTTTAAAAAAATTATTTGCTGTAAAGTTTCGAAGTACTGGAATTAGGCCAAGGCCGTTTTTAAGAAAAATAGCAATGGTAGGCTGGACAATAGAACGAGTCAAAATTCACCCAAGGCTGAAAAACGGCAATAGAACGTTGGCTAAGCTGGAACACTAGCGCAAGCCCATAGCAAATGAATTGAGTCGAATGTTCGCAGAGCCTATTTTGACTGGAATGATGCTTAGAATTCTATTTAGCTTAAATGGCACCAAAAAATTGTATACCTTTTCATTTTACCACTACAATCTGTTCTGATGATGAAACTGAAAAATAACAACTTGTGTAGAAAGTAGACATCCACACCTCGATGGTGTCAAGAGTGTGCAAAGCTGTCATCAAGGCAAAGGGTGGCTATTTGAAAATATATTTTGATTTGTTCAACACTTTTTTGGTTACTACATGATTCCATATGTGTTATTTCATAGTTTTGATGTCTTCACTATTATTCTACAATGTAGAAAATAGTAAAAATAAAGAAAAACCCTTGAATGAGTAGCTGTGTCCAAACTTTTGACTGGTACTGTAGGTGCAGTTGTTTGAGCAACGGAGTGGAGGCGAAACATTCCTTCAGTAGGTGGAAGGCTTCGTCGGCTGCAGGACTCCACCCCAACGTACGGGGACCACCCTTGAGGTGAGAGGAGAGGCGATAGAGCTAAAATTCTTGATGAAACAGCGGTAGAAGTGGGCAAACCCCAAAAACCTTTGTAACCCGTTTATGGTGGTTGGGACTGGCCATGACCTGACAGCATCTACCTTCTTACCGTCCATCATCACTCCTTGCGGGCCGATCTGGTAACCTAGAAAGGAGACAGCCTCCTGATGGAATTGGCACTTCTCCACTTTGACATATAGGTGGTTAGCCAGGAGGCGTTCCAGGACTACTCGGACGTGAGCGATGTGATCATCCAAGGTAGCCGAGTAGACCAGGATGTCATTGATATACACGACCACCTGGCGTCCGAGCATGTCCCGGAACACCTCCTTAACGAATGCCTGGAACACTGACGGAGCATTGGCTAATCCATAAGGCATCACCAAGTACTCATTGTGGCCAGACACCGTGCTGAAAGCTGTTTTCCATTCATCCCCCTCTCGGATGCGGATAAGATTGTAGGCACTCCGCAGGTCCAATTTGGTAAAGAACCGGGCCCGGCGGAGCTGTTTGATCGCTGCCTGCACCAACGGGAGAGGGTAACGGTATTTAGTGGGGATGGAATTCAAACCTCTGTAATCAATGCACTGGCGTAACCCTCCATCCTTCTTTGCCACGAAGAAGAAGCCTGCTGACACAGGGGAGGTGGACGTGCGGATGAAACCCTGTTGGAGGGCCTCATGGATGTACTCCTCCATAGCCTTGGTTTCAGCCACCGACAGAGGGTAGATGCGACTGCGCGGTGGCGCAGAGCCTGCAAGCAGGTCGATAGCACATTCCCAGGGGCGATGAGGAGGGAGACCTCCCGCAGGTCTTGGTATACCTCCGGGATGTTGGGCTGAAGGGCAACCACAGGACTCTCAACCAATGTGGAACCACAGGGGAAGGGAAAGCAGGTCCTCCGGCATTCGGGTGCCCAGTCCATGATTGACATCCTTGACCATGAAATGGTGGTGTTTTGGCATTGGTGCCATGGGAGGCAGAGGATGATCTGGTGTACAGGTGCATTGATAATGAGAAAGGGAAGGCTTTCTTGATGTATGGACTCCACGGTGAGGGTGTGGTGTTGTGATGTGTGTGATAGTTCCGGATCCCAGGAGTCGATTATCCAGCTCTTGAACCGGAAATGAAGAGGAGAGCGGGTATGAGGGATGTTGAGGGAAGAAGCAAGGGCCTGGTCAATAAAATTCCCCATGGCACCATAATCCACTAGAGCTGTAGAAACAATTCATGATTGACAGCCAGCTAGTGAAATCGATACTAAAAAGGGTTTTTGGCGGAAAGTGATGATGATGGAATACTCATGTCTAACGCAGGAGACGGATGATCACAGGGCCGTCCCTCTGCTCTCGTGGACCCCGGGTTAGGACATACCGGACACCATTGAAGCTAGTGCCCCACTTGACCGCAATAGAGACAGAGCCCAAGCTGTCTCCGTTGGCGTCGCTCAGCCACGGGGAGGCATGTGGCCCCTACCTCCATGGGATCAGCCTCTGACTCAGAACTGTCTACGAAGGAGGGAGAGAGGCGATGGGGGTGCTGATGCTCCTGAAGAAGGTTATTCAGACGGATGGCCATCACAATTAGTGCGTCCAAGGAGAGGGTGTCGTCTCGGCATGCCAACTTCATCTGGACCTCTTCGCGCAGTCCTCTTCTGAATAGGGTGCGGAGTGCCGGCTCATTCCATCCGCTGGATGCTGCCACTGTCCGGAAGGGGAGGACGTACTCCACAGCGGTCGGGCCATCCTGCCATAGTTGGAGTAGGCACTCACTCCCTCTCTGCCTTCCGGTGGATGATTGAAGACTCCTCTGAACAGAGCCAGAACCCCTCATAGGAACCCAGTGTAGTAAAGTGCATTCACCCCTCGTTTGAGACAGGTCTTTCTTTACATTTGAGGCTTCCTTCATCAGATAAGATCCTTTCAGCACAAAGACACACACACACACACCGAGACCCAGGTGAACAAGGAGGAAGTCATATTTTTCTCCCCAGCTCTGAGGTTTCTCTCCTCCTCCTTCTCTCCTCCTCCTTTCTTCATACACTTGTTTTATATGTTCCTTCTGGCACTTCAGGAAGCAGTTTGCCCCTCTCTGTCAGTAAAGTCAGTAAAAAGCAGTCCATTTCTTCAAAAGGCTTTTCTGTCTGTCTGTCTGTGGGTGTTTGGGTTGTGAGAGAGAGAGAGAGAGAGAGATAGAGAGAGAGAACGAGAGAGAGAGAGGGAGACGACACCAATTTTCACCCACGTCTCTCCAGGTCTCCCCTCTATTCTTTTCTCTGGCCAATTTCACTTGTGTCCACTGTCCAGGACGTCTCTCTCTCTCTCTCCTGTGTTCTCTGTTCTTTCTATTCCTCTTTGACCTTTCGCTCCTCTCTCCAGCAGCTTTCAGCCTGGTCTCATAAGCATAACTCCACTCCAATGCTCTCCTACAATACGGCCAAAACGCTGACATTTAGGGACAATTGGGCAATGGCTTTACGAGCAATGGCTTTAACAGCGGCAACAGGCGTGAAACAGACGGCAGGTTGCCTAGCGGTTAAGAGCATTGGGCCAGTTACTGAAAGGTCGCTGGTTTGAATACCTAAGCCGAGTGGGTGAAGAATCTGTCTATGCGCCCTTGAGCAAGATACGTAACCCTAATTACTCCTGTAAGAGGCTCCGGATAACAGCGTCTGCTAAATGACATAAATGTGAACAATGTCCACTCCTGTCTGTCTAGGACTGCTTTGGCTAACTTTTTTTTGCTCACCAGCTACGATTCCATCCAATTGGCAACAGATTTTCATGCAAATATTCTAAAATATGCATAAAGAAAATATGCTCATTTTCCAAACAGTGGTGTGTTTCCGCCAAACAGACTTGTTGCAGATAAAAATCAGTGTGTGATGATGTAGTGCACAAAAAATGTACTTTTACACTTACGTTTTCATGTAACGAATAAAAATCGCATTTTCAATTCTACCGTTAAATAGCAAATGTGCCTACTCTGGTCTTGGCACGTGCGCTCTGGCCAACAGCTTGCAGATACAGTGCCGGTAGTCTGTGAGGGTAGGCTAGGCTACATGTTGAGATTATTACGGATAACACCGTTGATATTTATTGGAAAGGAGCATTAAGATTACCGTGCACTTTCGCCACCCTGTGAAGTTCATCATAACTTATTTCATCTGTAGCCTAATAAACTGCATGGTTTCCTGAGCTGTAGCGGGAGGACCTCACACAATATCATCGCGTGACTCCCAAGTTTACTTTGATATAATGGTTGTTATATCAATATTTCCGCATATTTCCGCCGCCATTTCTCACATAATTAATTTTACCAACACAAAAGATCCCACCATGTCGAACAAACAAATGAGCTATAGCATTTATAAAATTTTACCAAAACGTCCTGTTTCCATCACAGCTTTATTTTTATACATTTAAGTCATTTAGCAGACGCTCTTCTCCAGAGCGACTTACATGAGCAATTAGGGTTAAGTGCCTTGCTCAAGGGCACATCGACAGATTTTTCACCTAGTCGGCTCAGGGATTAGAACCAGCGACCTTTCGGTTACTGGCACAACGCTCTCAACCACTAAGCTACCTGCCGCCATTATACAGTATGACTTTACTCGCATAAAAACTTAATTTAACTTTTCAATGTTTGCTTTCTCTTCTCTCATTCACTTTTGCTTTCATGGCTTGTTATCAGTCCCATTTGCACTCGTTTGTTTATTTGTCATATATCTCCCTTAATGTCTCTGTCTCTCTCTCACCTTATCTCTCTCCCTCTCTCTCCCCCCTCTCTCAGGGTCTGAAAGTTATAGACCTTCAGATGCTAGACTTCCTTCGTATCTTGGAGAATGCTGTTCAGTTTGGTTCCCTAACTGTCTGTTAATGACCTAGTTACAATTTCCACATTACCTTTTAGACATGTTCTAGTCATTTAGCAAGTTATTTATTTTATTTTATTCAGAGTGATTTGCAATACGTGCATTCAAATAAAAAGATGCAGTCATATACAGTTAGCAATATCTTCCCAAGTAAAGCCATCTTCAGAAACATGCTGGTAACAATCACAGTGCTAGATCAAAACAAAAACAAATGTGTGTGTGTATCCAGGCTGTTGAACGAGGCAACAGGTTCTCTCCTGAATGATGTTCAGCTGGAGTACCCCCGAGTCTGGAACCTCTGGTACACCGGCACCAAGCCTGAGACCACACAGCTACCTGGGGAGAGGCCAGAGGAGTGGTGTGTTTGTGTGTTTGTGTGCGTGTGTGTGTGTTTCCAACCTGGTCTCAGAGCATTTCGTATTATTCTGTAGGTAAATCCGAGACACTCCATTCAGTATGATATGTTTAGTTTTGTATGGTTAGGGTGGTTGGTCGGGTGTATAACGTAAACGTCTAGCAACCTAAAGGTTGTGAGTTCAAATCTCATCACAGACAATTTTAGCTAATTAGCAACTTTTCAACTACTTACTGATTTTTCGCTACTTTGCATGTTAGCTAACCCTTCCCCAAACCCTAACCTGAACCCTTTTAGCTAACCCTTCACATAACCTTAACCCTTTTAGCTAACCCTTCCCCTAACCTTAACCCTTTAACCTAAATCCTAAACTTAACCCTAACCTTAACCTTAACCCCTAACCCTAACCCAGCTAACGTTAGCCACCAAGCTAGAATCTGTAACATATCATACGTTTTGCAAATTCGTAACATATAATACGAATTGTATTTTGTAACATATTATATGAAATGGGTGATGGACATCCACAAATTAATACATACCATATGAAACCTAACATATTATACTAAATGGAGTGTCTCGGATTTATATACAGAATAATATGAAATGCTCTGAGACTAGGTTGGTGTTTCGCAGTATAAATTCATTTCAATCTCATACATGCAACAGCTGGGTATCTCTTCTTGTCTGTTTAGTAAACTCTTTGTAAATTAATTTGTCCTTCTTTGGTGCATTGTTCTAGGCCTATTGATGATGATTATGTATCTATTTTTTTCTCTCTGTTGTCTCTCTTTTATGGATTGTCATTGTCATCATCAAAAAAGACACGTCAAATATTTATAGCCTTTGTATACATTTCACACTAAATATCTGCATGCGCCATTTATGAAAATACTAAATATTTAGATTTATCAACTTTGCGCACGCCATAGGCTATAATAATAATATGCCATATAGCAGACGCTTTTATCCAAAGCGACTTACAGTCATGCGTGTATACATTTTTGTGTATGGGTGGTCCCGGGGATCGAACCCACTACCTTGGCGTTACAAGCGCCGTGCTCTACCAGCTGAGCTACAGAGGACCACATAGGCTACATATGCTTGTTTCCCGTTGTAAATCAGACCAATCCTGCGTGTGAACGAGCATTAAAAGTCAGCCAGAAAAGGCCATCATTCACCTTTTATGGTGTCAATAAAGCCCTTATTTTAAATTATTTGCTGTAAAATTTTGAAGTATTAGAATTAGGCCAAGAACGTTTTTAAGAAATATAGCAATGGCGACCTTGATCAAATAATTGATCAAATGTCTTTGGAGGTGTTGGCAGAATGTTTTCAACTTTTAAAGTGACATTTGCTGTATCTGACTGTTTCTGAAAGAAAAGAAAAAACTATTGCAATTTGTTGTGGACCTCTAAACAGATCGTTTGAATTCAGTAGCCCAATGTTTTGTGTTTACTTTTTTCCGAACCTAAATATGCTGCACTGCCCATGAATTCTGAAATGTCTAGTAGGCCTATAGTCTATGTCTATTCGAAGAAATGTAAAACTATATCCTACAGTAGGCCTATGCCTAGTTACAGTGGTAGACCTATAGCCTACACACTTCAGAGCAAAATGTAAACTGTCTGTTAATCTGTTCAATTCTACTGTATATTATAAACCACGCTCCCTTTCAGCTACATAGAGCAAAATACTTGAAATTATATAATAGCCTATCCAATAGGCCCAATTAAATGAGAGATGTGCATGGTAATTTGTTGTTGTCACGCCTGGACTCAGGGGACGCTTATATGTTGAGTCAGGGTGTGTATATTCCTTGTTGTGTTTGTTCTATGTTGTAGGATCTAGTAAGTCTAGATCTATGTTGGCCGGTGTGGTTCCCAATCAGAGGTAGCTGTCGCTCGTTGTCTCTGATTGGGGACCATACTTAGGCAGCCTATTGGCACTAGTGGGTTGTGGGATCTTGTTCCGTGTGAGGTATGTTGTTTGTGTCTACCTTGGACTTCACATTTTGTTTCGTTTATTGTTTTGTTGGGGGTTTATTAAGTTTAAATAAACATGTATGCATATCACGCTGCGCCTTGGTCTGACCCGTCTATGAACGAACGTGACAGAAGATCCCACCAAACGAGGACCAAGCAGCGTGTCCAGGAGCAGACAGCCTGGACCTGGGAGGAGATCCTGGACAGTAAAGGACCCTGGGCGAAGAAGGAAGCCCAGGCAGGAGAGGAGCAACGGCAACACGGAAGCCGGCCGAGGAGGAAGCCCGAGAAGCAGCCACAAGAAAAAAAATTGGGGGGGGCTAAAGGGGTGGTTGGGGAGCGAGAGAGAAGAGCCCCGACCACTGCACCCGGTTGGTTTCCAGGTTGGGTCCCCACGACCATGGGAAGAGGAGTGGGAACAGTATTATACTGAGGAGTCGGAGGATGACGACGACGACGAGTTTCTGTTCCCTAACTCGTGGGGGCTCCCGGAGGAGTCCTCACAGGAAGAGGAGTGCCGACGACGGAGACCCGAGAGGCAACCCCAAGAAAATGTTTGGGGGGGGGCACACAGTGTGGATGACGAGGCAGCAGGAGGCCGTGGAAGGGTGAATCTGCAGGTTAGGAGAGGAGGCCACCATGTTACGGGGGCTATTGGTTCAGAGGGAGCAGGAGTTATTCGGTCAGAGGGAGGCGCTACAGGAGGCTAAAAGGGAGAAGGAAAGTGTAGAGGCACGGCGAGAGGAGCTGGTTAGGCAGCAGAAGGAGCGGGGGTTAATAAAGGAACCCAGTCCCGCTCCTCGCACCAAGCAAGTGATGCGTGTCGCCAGTCCGGTCCGGCCCGTTCCTGCTCCCCGCACTAAGCCAGTGGTGCGTGTTCCCAGTACGGCCCGACCCGTTCCTGCTCCTCGCGTCAAGCCAGTGGTGCGAGTCGCGTCGCCAGCCCGGCCTGTTCCTGCTCCTCGCACCAAGCCAGTGGTGCGCGTCGCCAGCCTGGCCCGGCCTGTTCCTGCTCCTCGTACCAAGCCAGTGGTGCGCGTCGCCAGCCCGGCCCGGCCTGTTCCTGCTCCTCGCACCAAGCCAGTGGTGCGCGTCGCCAGTCCGGTCCGGCCCATTCCTGCTCCCCGCACTAAGCCAGTGGTGCGTGTTCCCAGTACGGCCCGACCCGTTCCTGCTCCTCGCGTCAAGCCAGTGGTGCGCGTCGCCAGCCCGGCCCGGCCTGTTCCTGCTCCTCGCACCAAGCCAGTGGTGCGCGTCGCCAGCCCGGCCCGGCCTGTTCCTGCTCCTTGTACCAAGCCAGTGGTGCGCGTCGCCAGTCCGGTCCGGCCCGTTCCTGCTCCCCGCACTAAGTCAGTGGTGCGTGTTCCCAGTACGGCCCGACCCGTTCCTGCTCCTCGCATCAAGCCAGTGGTGCGCGTTGCCAGCCCGGCCTGTTCCTGCTCCTCGCACCAAGTCAGTGGTGCGCGTCGCCAGCCCGGCCCGGCCTGTTCCTGCTCCTCGCACCAAGCCAGTGGTGTGCGTCGCCAGCCCGGCCCGGCCTGTTCCTGCTCCTCGCACCAAGCCAGTGGTGCGCGTCGCCAGCCCGGACCGTTCCTGCTCCTCGCGCCAAGCCAGTGGTGCGCGTCGCCAGCCCGGCCCGGCCTGTTCCTGCTCCTCGTACCAAGCCAGTGGTGCGCGTCGCCAGCCCGGCCCGGCCTGTTCCTGCTCCTCGCACCAAGCCAGTGGTGCGCGTCGCCAGCCCGGCCTGGCCTGTTCCTGCTCCTCGCACCAAGCCAGTGGTGCGCGTCGCCACCCCGGCCCGGCCTGTTCCTATCCCTCGCACCAAGCCAGTGGTGCACGTCGCCAGCCCGGCCCGTTCCTGCCCCTTGCACCAAGCCAGTGGTGCGTGTCGCCAGCCCGGCCCGGCCTGTTCCTGCCCCTCGCACCAAGCCAGTGGTGCACGTCGCCAGCCCGGCCCGGCTTGTGCCTGCTCCCCGCACCAAGCCAGTGGTGCGCATCGCCAGCCCGGTCCGGCCTATTCCTGCTCCTCGCACCAAGCCAGTGGTGCGTGTGTCCAGTCCGGCACGGCCCGTGCCTGTTCCACCGGTGCCTGTGTTCAGCTGCTCCACTCCGGAGTCAGAGCATTCCGCACCACCGGTGCCCAGTTCAGCTCCGGTCAGCTGCTCCACTCCGGAGCCAGAGCAATCCGCTTCACCGGGGTCCAGTCCAGCTCCGGTCAGCGGCTCCACTCCAGAGCCAGAGCAGTCCGCTCCACCGGTGCCTGATCCAGCTCCGGTCAGCTGCTCCACTCCAGAGCCAGAGCAGTCCGCTCCACCGGTGCCCAGTCCAGCTCCGGTCAGCAGCTCCAGTCCGGAGCCTGAGCAGTCCACTCCACCGGTGCCGGTCCAGCTCCGGTCAGCGGCTCCAGTCCAGACCCAGACGTCAGCACCTCTCCAGGTTTGGGGTCTCCCACACCAGGGTCCAGACAGGGCTTGGAGTATAGTGGGAGGAAGGAGAGGGGAAGCAACGCGCCGAGGTCTAGACCAGACCAGGGGCGCAACAGGGAGGCGAAGAGTGAGAGATCGTCACGCCCTGAGCCGGATCCGCCTCAGAGGCGGAATGCCCACCCGGCCCCTACCCTGTTATGTTTATGTCGTGCGGTCGGAGTCCGCACATTTGGGGGGGGGGGTACTGTCACGCCCTGACTCAGGGGACGCTTATATGTTGAGTCAGGGTGTGTATATTCCTTGTTGTGTTTGTTCTATGTTGTAGGATCTAGTATGTCTAGATCTATATTGGCCGGTGTGGTTCCCAATCAGAGGCAGCTGTCGCTCGTTGTCTCTGATTGGGGACCATACTTAGGCAGCCTATTGGCACTAGTGGGTTGTGGGATCTTGTTCCGTGTGAGGTATGTTGTTTGTGTCTACCTTGGACTTCACGTTTCGTTTATTGTTTTGTCGAGTGTTTATTACGTTTAAATAAACATGTATGCATATCACGCTGCGCCTTGGTCTGACCCGTCTATGAGCGAACGTGACAGTTGTATTTCAACTTCAGGAATATGAACCCGTCATGGCCAGAAAAGGTGGTGAGGAAGTTCATCTGCAATGGTTATGTAAATATGCATTATGTATTATGTTTATAAATTAAATATTGTTTACTAAAGACAAAAACAAAGTTAGATGGAAAAGGTGAACTGTCTGAAGCCGTCAGTCGGAAAAGTTGAGGAATTTATTCTGCAATGATGGAAATAAAATAGGAAATAGATGCCTATTTCTAACTATTTTAGAATGCAAATATCTTCACTCTTCTCACTAAAGGCAAATCATTGCAGCTTGTTATTATATTTGCCTTTTTTATTTAGAGTGTCATCATATTTTCCTGTGCAAGGCTGCTAGGCTACATGAGCCTTTTTTGCAATGCAATACTTCAACCAGGGGCGCACCTTTGGTTTTAGAAGTGGGGGGGAGATATATATATATTTTTTTATCCAGTCAGATAAACACTCCATACAACCTACCCGACCGCTCGGAGGCGTCCGCATGGTCCTAAAGCACACCATTGCCTCGCTTTGTATCACATTCCAATGATAAAACTGGGGGAGACAAAAATGCAATTTCAGAATGTTGGGGGGACATGTCCCCCATCCCCAGTGAGGGTTGCACCCCTGACTTCAACCACCTGAAACTGTGCATATGCATGGTCAAAAGTTTGCGTGAGGATAAGCACATTCTCACGTCAAGTGTTTACAAATACCAAGTTTTGCCCCAAAACTGACATGTTTTGGGGCATATTGTGTGCTTACATGAGGCCACAGGTGCGCGAGACAACTTTACCAGCATCATAGCATATGTATCGGTGAATCGCTATGACATATGAAATTCTAGTGTAATCAATGTGTAATAACTATGTAAAAAAATAAAATAACGTGTTACGTTATTAGTCATATTAATCGTGCAGTCAAATTCAGGTCCTGATTGGTCAACAAGCTTATTTGACGTGTCAAATCGTGTTATATTTGTATATTTTTTTGACACGCAAAGACTCAAACGGGGTTTCATACTCACTCTCTCTCTCTCTCTTGCTGAGGTACTAGTCATGCCTAGCACGTAGAAGTGTTTGCCTCTGTCACTGCCACTGCTTGCCTTTATTTCATTACGTTAATTAGATCACACAAAGTTCAGCTCAATATTAATATGATAACCTGATGGAATTGGCTGCCGTCATTTTCCCGCTCAGCTCGCTGTTAAAATCTATTGTTTACCTTAAGCCCATTTGCCATTTATGCCATTATGATTCATTGTTGTTTTAGTTGGAAAGTTTAGTTTCACAAGTGTTGCTGTTATTCAATCTTGCTGAAAACATCTGACCAACTCTCTGTCTTTCTCTCCTTTTCACCCCCGCTGATGTATTCACCTTCCATCCTTCTTCTCTCCCCCCTCCCTCTCTTTCTCTCCTCCCCCCTTCTTCTCCCTCCCTCTTCTCTTTCTGTCTCCAACATTTCTCTATCTTCCATACTCTCCTCTCCTACCTCATCCCCTTCCCTCTTCCTCCCCTCTTCCACCCCTTCTCCCTCCCTGACCCTCCCCCTCTCTGTCTCCAGGTGAGTGGGAGAATGGTTTTAATGAGCTCCAGAGGATGTTGATCATGCGCTCGCTGTGTTAGGACCGCGCCTCCTTCTGCATCACCTCCTTCGTGTGTGTGTGTGTGTGTGTGTGTGCATGCATGCGTGTGACATGGAGACTGTGAGCGGCATCCTCTGAGGAGACTGTTTGATCCCCCTCATGCTCTCTGTTTCACTCTGTCTCACTCCCACGCTGACACATTCATCCTCAATGAAAGCTGAGGCAACTGGCACAAGATGGCTGCCAGCTAGAGCCAATAAGATACCTGTGTAATGTGGTGGCCCATTTTGAGATGGGTCATTCATAGGTTCTGGAATTATTCATTAGGTCGGTCACCTTAGGTCACTTTGAGTGTTTGAACCTCCCTCCCTCCTCCCTACCTCTCTCTCTCTCTCCTCCACCCTCCTCCCTCCCTTCCTCTCTCTCTCTCCTCAGGGTGTGAAGTCCAATATGGTGACAGAGAGTCAGTTCATGGGCTGTGCCCGTCCTGTGTTCTACAGGAAGCTGCTCTACGCCTCCTGTTTCTTCCACATCATCCTCCTGGAGAGAAGTTCCTTCAGCTGGGCTGGAAAACATTTTGCACACGTTTTGCACTAATTTTTCACTCATCACATATGCTGCTGTTACTGTTTATTATCTATCCTGTTGCCTAGTTAATCCCTACCTATATGTACATATCTACCTCAATTACCTCGTACCCCTGCACATCAACTGGGTACTGGTTCCCCGTGTATATAGCCAAGTTATCGCTACTAATTGCGGATTTATTCCTTGTGTTATTATTTTTCTATTATTTCTCATTTATTTATTTCTGCATTGTTGGGAAGGGCCTGTAAGTAAGCATTTTACTGTTATTCTACACCTGTTGTTTACGAATCATGTGACAAATAGAATGAGATTTTCCCAAGGGAGACCTGGTCAAGATGGGAAGCTCATCTTCCAGGTACAACCTCCTGAAGCTCTGAAAGACCATAGACCGTGACCACCACCCAGTGGCCACTAGTACTATTACAGCCACTGCCCTCCAAGAGTGGAATAATAATTCTCAAACACCCAGACCTACGCAAGTATTTCCTAGTTTACAGTCTTCTCCTCTCTCCCCTGTAGACTCTCCCCTCCCACCTACTACATCCTCCAGGACAGACCCCAGTCCTCCTACAGGGTTAGAGGTTAGGTATGACAGTATGGTTCTCTATCTTGACTCTCCTCACCTGCTACATCATCCCCCAGGACGGACCCCAGTCCTCCTACAGGGAGTACATCAACCACCTTCCAGCTATGAAGCACCCTGAGGTGTTCGGCCAGCACCCCAATGCTGACATCCCTTTCTAGATTGCTGAGACTAGGACCCTGTTTGACACCCTGCACTCCCTGCAGCCCCAGGTCACCAGCGGAGCTACCACCAGAGCAGAGGCCGGACCTAGCAGATAGGATAAGGTGGGTGAGGGGCTTGGGGGTGTGTCTGTGTGTTGAATGATCCAGACAAAGGCAGAGAGGAAATGAAAGGTGCAGGTAGACTGTATGCAGATGATCCTCTGCCGGAGGGCGGGGCTTCATCTTATATGGCGACACCCCCGTCAGATCTCGGCCCTGGCATGGAGTTGGTAGAGTTGCCTGATGGCACATGGGCCATGAAGCAGATGACTCCACGGATTGTCGTCACCTACGAAAGAACCAATGTGTTACCTGACTCTGTGTAGACATCATGTGTAAAGGAGACAATGTGTTATGTAACTTTGCTTAAATGTCACGTGTAAGGGGGAGGATGTTGTGTGGCTGTGGTTAAAGGCATGGGCTTGGGCAATTAAGGGGTATAAAACCCAATATAAAAGATAAGGAAAGGAGCAGAGATTCTGGGGGAGACAGATCAGGAGCTGATTGATGTATTAGAAGTTAGAATACTTTTTGGGGTAAGGTAAGAACAGAACTGAATTACTATTGTTAGAAGCTACTGCATTATAAATGCTATATTAAAAAAAGAGAAGCGTTTTTATTAACTAATGAAATTATTTGTTGATTAAAGTGCTGAAGAAGAAAAGTGGCATTATAACAACTACAGGCTCAGGGGGTTCACCTTAGGTGTCCCGCGGCCAGACCATATTGTGGGCTCGAGCAGGAAACCACAGGGGAGCTCGAGGGTAACTGTGTAAAAATCACACCAAAGGAGTACTGAGTATCTATAGCTTGTCCTTACTCAGACAAAGTGCCGAACCCCTGCTTTCAGCTAAGAATGAATTTCATGAATTTAGTCTTAGCTGAAACCCTATACCCGGGACTAAGCAAGTGTGACTCACCAGTGAGGGTGTTGTCCGGTCAACTAGAAAGGGAGGACCAGCCACTAGCAGGAGTATCTGAGATTATGCTGCGTTTATAAAAAATAGTATAACCCCGTTGTTGAACGTATCCTGCGTGAAAGCCGAGATAACACGTAGTAAGAGCCGGGCCACGCTAAAATAGCGCAGAGTGGACTATAAATAAATATTGGATTGCTTGTAGCCCCCACTGACACGTACTATACCGTGTCACAATCTACCCATGAAGTGTAAACAGTTAACAGCAGGAAGGAGTGAGCTAACCTCTGTGGCAAGCAGGGATAGACCAAGAGGGGTGACGGGGTTGATAAAGTGGAGCCCAGGGCTAACTCTGCCTTGGGTAGGAAGACAGGGAGGCCCTCTCACCTGGGAAAGAGGCTCATACCGCCGGATAATCCAGGTTTACAGCGCGCGGTGGGAGTTGACCCACCCTGTGTGGTCAAGAGAAGACCCACAGGCAAAGACTACCCACACGTGAGTGAACCTAGTAGGACCGCCTGGGAGGCTCTCTCTCTTTCCCTCAGTCTCTCTGTCTCTCTCTCTCTCTCATTCTTTCTTGCTCTCTCTCAAAAATTTGAATATTTATGCCGTGACTACGAGGTCCAATAAGAATTCAGGGCACTCAGTGAGGAACCCTGTATACGGCCCAGGAGGCCTGTAAACAGTAGCTATAAAAAGTGATTGAGTAATTATATTTTTTGTGAATTGAAATTTGCTATCGTAAATATTAGTAACACCTCCGCCTTTGCGGGATGCACGGGAGATATGGTCACTAGTGTAACCAGGAGGAGAGGCCTCATTTAACACAGTAAACTCATCAGGCTTAAGCCATGTTTCAGTCAGACCAATCACATCAAGTTTATGATCAGTGATTAGTTCATTGACTATGACTGCCTTAGAAGTGAAGGATCTAACATTAAGTAGTCCTATTTTGAGGCTTGAGATATTATCACAATCTCTTTCAATAATGACAGGAATGGAGGAGGTCTTTATTCCAGTGAGATTGCTAAGCGAACACTGACATGTTTAGTTTTGCCTGACCTAGTTCGAGGCACAGACACGGTCTCAATGGGGAAAGCTGGGCAGACTACATTGACTGTGCTAGCGGCAGACTCCACTAAGCAGGCAGGCTGGCAGGCTGGCTAACATTGTGGAGCTAGAGGAGTTAGAGCCCTGTCTTTGTTGACAGATAGGTCCAGCCAGCCGGCCAGATAGCTAAGATAGCTAAGTCCGATAGCAAAGATACCTAGGTCTGTCTGGCCTGGCCAGACAGCTAGGACCGGCCAGCCAGTTAGCTAGATCCTGCCGTCCGTCCGGCCAGATAGCTAGGTCAGTCCGGCCTGGCCAGCCAGTTAGCTAGGTCAGGCCAGATAGCTAGGTCCGGCCGGCCAGATATTGTGAAGTAGAAATGTCTAGGAGTAACAGCGGCTCAGCCACGAATTGGTAGGCCACACAAGTGCACAGAACGGGACCGGCGAGAGCTGAAGCGCGTAGCGTGTAAAAACCGTCTGTCCTCAGTTGCAACACTCACTACCGAGTTCCAAACTACCTCTGGAAGTAACGTCAGCACAGGAACTGTTCTTCGGGAGCTTCATGAAATGGGTTTCCATGGCCGAGCAGCCTAAGATCACCATGCACGTCGGCTGGAGCAGTGGAAATTCGTTCTCTGGAGTGATGAATCACGCTTCACCATCTGGCAGTCCGACGGATAAATCTGGGTTTGGCGGATGCCAGGAGAACGCTTCCTGCCCGAATGCATAGTGCCAACTGTAAAGTTTGGTGAAGGAGGAATAATGGTCTGGGGCTGTTTTTCATGGTTCAGGCTCTTGTGTTCCAGTGAAGGGAAATCTTAACGTTCTAGAGGATTCTGTGCTTCCAACTTTGTGGCAACAGTTTGGGGAAGGCCCTTTCCTGTTTCAGGATGACAATGCCCCTGTGCACAAAAAAAGCTAGGTCCATACAGAAATGTTTTGTCGAGATCTGTGTGGAAGAACTTGACTGGCTTGCACAGAGCCCTGACCTCAACACCATCGAACACCTTTGGGATGAATTGGAATGCCGACTGCAAGTCGCCCAACATCAGTGCCCGACCTCACTAATGCTCTTATGACTGAATGAAGCAAATCTCAGCAGCAATGTTCCAACATCTAGTGGAAAGCCTTCCCAGAAGAGTGGAGGCTGTTATAGCAGCAAAGGGGGGACCAACTCCATATTAATGCCCATGATTTTGGATTGAGATGTTCAACGAGCAGGTGTCCACATACTTTTGGTCATGTAGTGTATGTTTTAAAGGCTGAACGATCTTTGTACCTCCTAGGTCAGCCCTCATTCCCTTCACCTTCTGCCTCATCCATAGTCTTCTGGCTGTACTCCACACTCTTACTGACGTCCAGAAAGACACACACAAGGTCAAAGGGTCATCACCACACCATATTACAGGCACAAGCCATGGACATTTTAATATTTTCCCTACCTGCTGCAAATTATTAGATGGTAACATTAACAGTCAAACAATGTCACTGTTTACGTTTGGATTTGGATTACCTGGTGAAAAAACCATGATAACAAAAACCAGAATGACATGACTAAATGTGTTTGTAACCAACTTCAACTGGTGTACTATCTAGCTGGCCGGTCGATTGGTCCAACTGGAAGCCGACCGGTCCTATCTGGCCGGCCGACCGGACCTATCTAGCCGGCAGGTCCTTCAGCGTCTTCCTGCTTTTTTCTCTGTGAAGCACACAGCACAATGCCACATTTCCCTCTGTCATGGGACGATTAAACCCTGATTCAGGCAGCTTAGCTGTCAAAACGTTGGTTTATTAAATTAATATAGGAGCCGTTAGTGTGCAGCTTTTCCTTTCTTGTAAATGACTTATTCTGTTTGCAATGTTGAACTTATTTTCATGAGTAGACAATTAAAGTTGAAATAGTGTTTAAAGGTCACTCAAATGGGTCATTGTTTTTCTTTAAATGTCTCTTGTGAAATGTCTTCCCTAAGGGTGCCATATAGCTGGGCAGTGGTGGATAAAGTACCCAATTGTCATACTTGAGTAAAAGTAAAGATACCTTAATAGAAAATGACTCAAGTGAAAGTCAACCAGTAAAATACTACGTGAGTAAAGTATTTGATTTTACATTTACTTAAGTATCAAAAGTAAATGTAATTGTTAAAAGCCTGGGGCACACTCCTACACTCAGAAATAATTTATAAACGAAGCATTTGTGTTTAGTGAGTCCGCCAGATCAGAGGCAGTAGGGATGTTCTCTTGATAAGAGTGTGAATTTGACTATTTTCCTGTTCTGTTAAGCATTTAAAATGTAACAAGTCAAGTACTTTTGCGTGTCAGGGATAATGTATGTAGTAAAAAGTACATTATTTTCTTAAGGAATGTAGTGGAGTAAAAGTACAAGTTGTCAAAAATATAAATAGTAAAGTAAAGTACAGATATCCAAGTAAATTACTTAAGTAGGGTACCAGTCTGTTTGTGCTAACATTCCAATCTGGAATGTAAACACAAAACAGGTTTGGATTTCAGGCTAACTTTCCTACTCTCAAACTGGAAACAGCAGATGGTGGTGTCATGACACAAGAATGCACACACGTATCAATTAAGCTTGTAACTTCACCACTGTTGACTGAGTCCTGTTATGGGGTCTTGAAAATGTGAGCATCTTTCTTTTGCATGACTAATGATCTGGGCTTTTTGCCTTTGGAACTCCGGATTGTCAATATTGTCCCGGACAAGAGCGTAATAAACACAGCTTCTATAGCGCTGGAAACATTAGTTAGCTATTCCAGGCTAGGCGGGCTCCATTGCAACCTAGCTAGCTAGCTAGCTGGCTAGTTGCTAGCAGGTGTTGTCACAAACAATTATGAACAAAATAAAATTAAAACTTTGGAAACAACAGGCCGAAGCAACAGGTCGAGGCGCAGGAGGTATCCGAGTTTGTGACAGGAAAATATATATACACAGTATGATGTCTCAAAGGCATGGTTCAAAGGTATCTTCTATCTTCAACTTCAGTACATTTGGCTACAACTCCCACCTCACTGGGGCCATCTTGGTTAAGGGCGGAGTTCACCAGGTGTTGACTTACGATCACAAGTTTTCTGATTCCAGAGACAGCGACAGCACCAGCAATGCTGTCGTCCTCCAACTGGACATTGGGGAACAGGTCCACGAGGAACAGTGGGAACACTCCAGAGTGTTTTATAACCTGAATGGACACCTTCAGTGGCTTCCTGCTCTTCCCTTTTGTAATAGAACAGGAAGTGATGCTGGAATCAGGATGTGATGTGATTCATGTGAACAAGTTTCATTGTATACTCTGCATATACAAGTGTTTGAAAGTGTTTCCTGCTACTTTAGAGAACATTTATGATCTCCCTTAGTATATTCTTTCTTTATACAGTAGTATACAGATATGATGAACATGTGGGTCATTAAATGACCTTACTTGAACAGTTATTGGAGGATTTTGATACTTCAAGCTCTTTTTACATTATATTTTTTAAAACTGCACTTTAGAATCTCTTAATGGATGTATTGTTGTGTCTTGTATTGTCTTGAACATTAGATCCAGTGGCTATGCTACCACAGTGTGGGGTGGGGCAGTGGGAATTGTTCATCTCAGGGTAGAGATACCCCACCTACCTAGCAAAGATGAGCAAAGACTGTTAGAAATGTATTCCTTTTTACTGGTTACCTCCTCACTTGTTCCATGACGGTGCTTTGCTCTCTGTCTTGAAAACAACAAATGATGGTACCTTCACATGTTGAGGCAGACTGAACCTCTATGAGCCATCCAAAATGTATTCTGCTAGTACGTTGTTCGTGCAGTCTTCGAAACAGGAAACGCTCACGACAAGGGACTGTACCATATTCAAATGTCCAAATATTTCCTTTTGTAGACATTCCCAGGATTTCCCCAGCTCTCTATCTTGATGCCAGTGAGTTGTATCTAGTCTACTGCTTTGCCATCACAAGACAAAAAAGATCCTCCCCTTGGGAAAAACAGGCAAATCAACAAGGTCTTGACGCTCAGTCACTCGACAACCAACTACAAAGGAGTACCAAGACTGCACCGAGCCGCTCAGTGTAGGGACCTTATCTTTGAACATCCGTTGACGATGGGAAAGACGACTGCTCTCCTCCTGTTCCTACTGGGCTGCCTGTCCATCGCCCTAGGGCATAAACAAAAATTGAAGAGGAGTGGGACAACATTCCACAGGCCACAATCAGCAGCCTGATCAACTCTATGCGAAGGAGATGTGTCGCGCTGCATGAGGCAAATGGTGGTCACACCAGATTCTGACTGATTTTCTGATCCACACCCCTAAATCCATAGATTAGGTCCTGATGAATTTATTTCAATTGACTGATTTCCTTATATGAACTGTAACTCAGAAAATCGTTGAATTCGTTGCATGTTGCGTTTATATTTTTGTTCAGTATATTGTGATGGAGCGAGAGGGTGGGTGTGTGAAGGCCGGTATATTCCTGCTCGTTGGCTACATCTGCTGGCCAGGAGAGAGGATGGCCTGGAAGGGTAAGAGCCTAATTACACACACCTGAATCTAATTAGCTTGGAGCTTGGGCGGTGGCTGTTTTAACCTGGCTTTGGCCAGATCTGTTTTTTTGGTCTGGAGCAGCAAGAGCTGACATGCAGGGCTCTCCAACACTGGGAGGGATATCGAACCAACCAGACGTTACTTGGCCGTTTGCCTGACCCAAGTAAGGACAAGCCTGTTGAATTTCTGTTTTCTTTTGTTGGAAACGCCGGTAAACAGCTTAGCTGTCCGGTAGCAGAGAGGGGAAGATACTAGACCCATGGCTGGCGCCATCCCCTACTGCCATTTTGGCCTTGAGCAACACTAGCGTTGCAAAACTACAGATTATTTACCAAGGTTACCAGACTTTTCAGTAATTTCGGTAGTTATCAGGAAATGTTGGGCAATCTATGGAAACTTCGGTAATACTTTAAAAAATGTATTCATATATAATGTTACTTTTTCTTAATCTTTATCTGTCCATGAGTTTCTAGTAGAGAGACCATATGGTTCAAGAGAAAATAGCCTAATTAAGAAAATCTAAACAACAATGACATCATTTGGAATTAACACTGCAACTCTTCCCACTACTGGCTAGTTTGGCAACCATTTGCAACAAATACACATTGACATAGTAAAATAAATAAGTGTGTAAAAATATTAAGTACACTTCATGCTGAAACAAAACCCTCATTAAACACCTACGATATTCACTCGGTTGAGTTATATTTAGGATATTTTACAGCATTACAGCATTGTCAACTTTTCATGTTGTGAAAATGACCTAAAATCCTTAAGTTTACAAAACTTTGATAGTTTACTGGTACAGTGCCTTGTAAAAGTATTCACACCCCTTGGACTTCTCCACATTTTGTGTTACAACCTGGAATTAAAATGGATTTACTTTTTTTGTCAACAATCTACTCAAAATGCTCTAATGTAAAAGTTGAACAATTTTCAAAAGATTAAGTAAAATATAATCATTGCATAAGTATTCACCCCCTTTGTTTAGGCAAGCCTAAATTAGTTCAGGAGAAACATTTAACAAATCACAAGTTAAATAGACAATAATAGGGGTTGACATAAAAAATAAAAATAAACTAACCCTTCCTCTGTCCCCATACATACATCTGTAAGGTCCATCAGTCAAGTACTGAATTTCAAGCACAGATTCAACTACCAAGACTAGGGAGCTTTTCAAAAGCCTCATAAAGAAGGGCAGCGATTGGTAGATGGGTAACAATGACAAATCGGGCATTAAATATTTATTTAAGCATGGTCAAGTTAATAATGATGCTTTGGATTATGTATTAACCCACCCAGACGCATCAAAGATGCAGTCGTCCTTCTGAACTGAGCTGCAGGACATGAATTAAACTGCTCAGGGATGTTACCATGAGGCCATTTGGTGATTTTAAAACAGAGTTTAATGGCTGAAATGGGAGAACTGAGGATGGATCAACAACATTGTAGTGACTCTACAATAATGACTTAAAGGACTGAGTGAAAAGAATACAAATATACAGAATATATTCCAAAACATGCATCTTGTTTGTAACAAAGCACTAAAGTAATACTGCAAAAAAACACTGCAAAGGAATACACTTTTTGGCCTAAATTCAAAACCTAATGTTTGGGGCAAATCCAGCACAACACATCACGGAGTAGATGGAGGGGTGGACCTCAAGTCTGGAGCTGTGCCTTTTGACCACTGGATCTAGAGAGGAACCACTCTGCTCATGAGTCTGGACAGCTAAGGGGCTACACACACACACGAGACACAGACATTACATCACTGGCTTCCTCACCGCTGTGCTGCTTTCCTCCGCATGCCAGCACAACGTGATCACACACACACTCATACATACACACACTCAGTACACACAACCTTTATGCACATCTCTGAATCACTTTACTAATGAACATACTCCACAAGGTGCCTTTTGAATAGTCCATAGAATGTTTTTTATTTTTTTATCGCAGGGTTTTATCCTTTTGAAAATATTCTATTCCCGTTTTAAAAAATTAACTGAAATGACTGCAAATTATTCTAATATTTTGTAAATAATTAAAATAAAATGTGAATTTATAACTGCAATTGGGAAAGTAGAAATACATGTTAATGATTTACTCTTTGGGGTTTGACTGACATGGTTTTATCAAGGACTAACACACTCCTCTCTCCAATTTCAACTCCTCATGATTCACATCCTAATACAACAACAGTATCAACACTACATCACTCTTTCCACAATGACCCCTTTCACCCTGCTGAAAGAGCACTCAACAATACAATAGAGGCACACACAGACACACACAGACAGTTTTCATCTACATACAAGCCATTAGACTGCTGAACACTTGAACTGGACTGACCTGCTCTGATACTTCGCACCGTAGCACACATGCTCTCACTCACGCACCCACCGACACAGACATACACACGTCTACACGCACACACATACATTCATGCTACACACACATCACAACTGCTGCAACCAGACTCTTATTATGATTGCTAAATACTGCACAATTTAAACACTTGCCCCCAAATCCCCCCTTCCCCAAAACACATGTGAATATGACTATAAATTGTGCCTTCCTGTATTATACTTATGCTAAAATGTTTATTCTATTCTACTGAGCCATTTTGTGTTTGTATTCTTATTTTATTATTTCTTATTGTTGCATTGTCTAAGTAACCTGCAAGTATCCCTCACGTGAATAATACTACTTTAAAACGGAAACTTAACTTGAACACACTGTAATAAATACACTCTCTTCCTCGTAATTATTCTCTGGTAATTATTCACACACACTAGGTCTTGTCCTAGAATAATAATTCTGGAATTATGTTTTTGACATTGTAAATAATGTATTTAAATGTTCCCTGGTAAAGAACCCATACTTGGAGTAATCCCAGGTTTCAAAATGCCTACCTATTAAATATACTCGTCTGCAGCAAAGAAATGTGTTACAGCACATTGGTTAAATAAGGACATTCCTACTATGTAAGAGTGGACTTGTAGAGTGAAAAATGTATTTGATGGAAAAGATAACCATAAAATAAAACTGCAGACAGATGTAAGTAATATTGTGTAGACCTGGGACTCTGTCTCAAAGCAACCAAACATATGATTTCATGACTTATTTTAGCATTTAATGATTTTCCTTCCCTTTTGTTGCGTAATTGTATACTTGTTTATCTCAGAAGAATAACCTTAATAACCATATTTACTTCAAACAGTAATTATACTAGCACAGACACATTGTACTGACACTCACACCGCAGTGGTTGGGAAAGGGTATGGGGGCTGGACACGCAGCGACCCAGACCCAGCTGCTGTCGAAGATCACACATACTGACTCAAGGTAGTTTGGGGAATGGGTAGGAGAGCTGGATAATAATATTGATGATGCTGATAATTAATTGCTGTACTGTAAACCTATGCTTTAAAAATAAGTAAAAAACGTATACACACAGCACCACAAACACACAGCTCCACACAATACTTCCATTCACTGTAGAGCCTTTCCTTTAACTCCTTTTTTAAATCTTCCTTAGTAACATCTGGATGTGGTGAATGTTAGTGTGTCATCTGTGTGTTTGTAGGATTGGCAAAGTGCTGAAATGTCTGTCACATTTTATGTCAGGATGGCAAGCCACTCCTACACATGCACACACACGCACCATTAGAGGCTGCTGAGGGGAGGACGGCTCATAATAATGACTGGAACAGCGTGAATGGAATGGCATCATACACATGGAAACCATGTGTTTGATGTATTTGATATGCTTCCACCTATTCTGCTCCAGCCATTGCCACGAGCCTGTCCTCCCCAATTAAGGTGCCACCAACCTCCTGTGACACACACAATGTGCTTAATCAAGGTAAGATCAAGGACATTTGTATGCAAATACAAATTTTACCAAAGTGAAGGGAGGAGGAATACAAATGAATCTATGAACTAAACAAGAGACGGTTGCTGAGCTCTACACACACACACTGTAAAGGCTTCAACCCAAAGTTATTCAAAGGAGGGGAAAAACAAGAGGGGGACTGTGGAAAAAGAATGAAAGAAGAAACTGTTGTGAAGGAGGGGAAGGTTGAGTGAGGGAATGAGAGCCTCCCTTCAGTTCAAGGCCATATTCAGGAGGGAATGTCTCCTGAAAGAGAGGAGACTTCCTCAGACCGTTAAGGGCCTCTTTATGTTGCCCAGGTCTGGTGTGTTGTGGTGGCTGTGTGTGTGCTACTAGTTGTTGGGGCGCTCATAGCAACATGTCATTCAAATTCAAATAGGCTTCTTCTAAGTTCTTCTGAGGCAGTGTTGTATTGGAAAGCGTTGCCTTAGATTTAAACAGAAATGTTTGCTTATTCTAGTAAACGCTGTAAAACGTCCCCCACTAACATTCCTAGAGAAATGTATTGGAAACATTCAATGTGCTAACCCTTGATGGTGTGTATAGTAAACTAATGTCATTGTCCACCGTGGTGAATTGGCCTATTAAATCATTATTGTAAAAACATCACTATATAAAATAAAATGTTAAATCTTCAAGTGGCTCTCATGGATTTAATTTAAATATGTCCAGTTGAAACTATAGAAGAAATTATAGAGCAAACACTCAACGGAAAAATCAGGGTCTAATGGAATTTCGGCAAGTCATACAGTGTTTGCCAGTAAGTACGGAGGCGGGGCAGTTTATGTCCACGACTGGTTCCCCGAAAATGAACCTGCATGATAGAGGAAAAGAAAGAGGGAGGAGGAAGAGAAGAGCATTTACATCTGGGGAGACTGCGTTTTAATGGATTCAGAACTGCGCAATTTCCTAAAACATATAAAACGGGTATTTGGATTCAACATCCGTGTGGCAAACCTGTGCGCGGTGCACGCAGCTACTACGTATGTGGATTGGCGATTTTGAAAAGGGATGTTCAGTTCTTAGTTCTGAGAGGGCTGTACATTCATTTTGGAAGACGATATGACTGTGCAAGATTAAGAATTCCTGGTCGGGTTTTCGAATATGTAACAAGAAGAGCCTGATCGTTATGCCATGCCCATGGGTGATTCTCTAAACGCTGTAATATCTCCCAAGCAACGATTTCATAATGTATCTGCGTGTACAGTTTCGCCAAGCCGATATTTTCAAAATGCATTATGGATTTTTGGAACATTATTCACCTATTACTTAATTTTGAGAACGTTTTTAGAGGGCTGCGTGGCTGAACGAACGTAATTTGGGGTAAAGAAGATGGGGTAAAGAAGATGTGCTACGTAGCTGTTTTTTTTTTTTATGTTACAGTATTTTAACAATGAGAGCCGCAACGGCACCTCCCATGAGAAATCTGCATGCACAAACAGGTAATTAGGCTACATTGTTGCAATCCTCTATTACACACGCTGCTACAATGTAACAAGGTAGATGAGAAGTTTCCTATTCGTAGCCTTCAACCAGACGTAGCTATAGGGAAAGTAGCAAAAGCATTTGCATGATGTGCTTCTGCCAGCTGTATTTATCTTTTCACAATTAGTAATATCGAAAGTGTTTGTTCCTGATGAGGTCGTATGGGTTTACGAGAACCTAGTAGGAGTTGAGATCTTACAATCGCCTAGTGACGGGAATGCCTACATTTGATGTGCTGCTTTCGGTTCTATTCTAAAACGTAATAAAAACTTTAAGTCGCTCTAAATTGTATGCTCATCAGTAGTACCAGGGTCCAAAATGTCGTGTCTGTGCTATTATATTAATTAATGGTTAAGTACCCGCGGCCATTGAATGAAATCTGGGCCTTCTAGTGTTCGGGGAAGGAGTGTCGCATTTTCTTTCTGAAATGTCATGTGGTGAAGTTGTGGCGGTTCCGTACAATTTCCAGGAAAAGCGTTTGAATTTTTCCCCATAGAGATAGATAGAGGACTCATCTTTGTATCTGTGCCATTATAGCGTCTGTGACAGCATGGCCAGCGCCATTGAGGCTATCTCCATTTTAAAGTAGTCAATTTGCTTCTTCTTCATTGGCTGGTTGCTCCCAATTCATAAGTTAAAAACTACATTCTCTGGGAGGGCATAAAGCAACAATGCTCCCAACTCATAGAAATCCCAAGCAAGTTGACTAATTTAAAATGGTGGAAGCCCTCAATTGCAAGGAGTATATCCGTGATGAGCCCTCTATCTATCTCTATTGTTTTTCAATGTCATTTTTTTCTCCTTCCCTTTCTCTCCTGGCCCACTTCGGTAACCACTATCTTATCACCACTAGAGGACGCCGCAGGTCTATAGATGGACTAATGCTTAGAACACACCGACAGAGCAGTTGCGTTTTGGCACACCAGAAGTACATTCATTTCCAATGGAACGCTGAGTTTGCCTGCAGCATTGCATTAGAGACAGTTGCAGTGCGTTCTGTGTGGTGCATATGTTGGATTTATCTGACATATGTGTCAAACTGTATTCGTAAACGGGTTGACAGAAATGGTAGCAGAAGGTGAATGTTGAACTTTTGTTGCGCACATATCTAGATGATTCAGTATACTATTTTGCACAACTAGACAGTTGGTGTGTTCAAAGTGTTACGCTTCGAACACACCGACTGCCTCATTGCGTTTTGGTACACCAGAAGTACATTCATTTCCAATTGAATGCTGCGTTTGCCTTGCAGCATTGCGTTACAGAGGCAGTTGCAGTGCGTTCTGTGTGGTGCATACATTGGATTTATCGAACGTATGCGTCAAACTGTATGCATAAACGGGTTGACAGAAATGGTAGCAGAAGGTGAATGTTGAACTTTTGTTGCACACATATCTAGATGATGCTCCATACTATTTTGCGCAATTACGCAGTCGGTGTGTTCAAAGCGTAAAATGTAGCCCCATCTTTTCGGGAGTGAAGTTGACAATCAGAGTTGACAGTTTAGTTTTATCTTGACATGGTTCTGCGAAGGAGAGGTAAGTTAGGCTTGACCTTAATTGGGGAAAACTCCACCTGAAGTGTTTATTTGAAGTTAACTCTTACAAAAAAAGTTTTGGAACTGCAGTAAATGTGCAGTAACTGCAGTCGACTGTGGTATTTTGGATGCAGTAATTGCAGTGTACTGCAGTTCTATTGCAGTTAACACTGCAACATTACTGCAGTAAAAAAAAACGGTTATTTTGGATGCAGTATTTGCAGCATATGCAGTTAAGCTTCGATCACACCGACAGAGCCATTGCATTTTGGTACACCAGAAGTGCATTCGTTTCCAATGGAACCCTGCGTTTGCCTTGCAGCATTGCGTTGCAGAGGCAGTTGCAGTGCGTTCTGTGTGGTGCATACGTTGGATTTATGTATGTGTAGACGGCTTGACAGAAATGGTAGCAAAAGGTGAATGTTGAAATTTTGATGCACACATATCCAGATAATGCTGCGTACTATTTTGCACATGACGCTGTCGGTGTTATATATTTGACTGCAATCTTTTTTCGTAAGGGGATAGATTTACACTTTACTCATTGAGTAATGAGTACCCCATGAGTAATGAGTAATGAGTACCCCATGAGTAATGAGTAATGAGTACCCCATGAGTGAGTTACTATCAGGTTATAACTACATGGATCGTGAAAAAAAAAAAAAAGTGCGAAAACATGGAAAAGCTATTGCAGGCGAATGCCTAGTCTGGGAACAAAATGTCAAAATCCAATTTTAAATCCACTAGGGGCTGACACACTCCGACAAAACACAGTTTGAGTGGTTGCTTTGTTTCAGCATGGCTGAAGAAGTAAAGGCAATGTTGTAACATGTTCAGGATAAGTGTGTTATTCTATAACAACAACTGAACATGATACCTATTAACCACAATGGTCTTGTAAGCTCCATGATTGCTCCTCAGACAGACTACGTGAGTCCTTGCCTGTGAGCCCTTGCCTGTCATGCCAGGCCTCTAGGCTCTTCTGCGATAAGGTCAGTGCACTAACATGCTTCTCTATTCACAGCAGGAGAGCTACCATGGCACAGCCTCGGTATGCTGCCAGCCTGGTATCACCTGAACACATTAGAAATGTGAACCTGCAGTTAACATCATGGTCAGGGCTGTGCAGCAACAGCAGGGAGCCAATCAAAATGGAGTGTGTGAATGGTTAGTATGGAGTCCTGTCTTGTGATAAACGTTTACATCTGATAAAGAGGCACTTTGATTTGAATGCATTCTTCATCGCATTGACAGAATGCTTTGACGTTTCTCTCCTGAAGGGCGGCAGTCTGGTCAGAGGGAGCATGCTGTTGTCCGGGTAAGTCTGTGTGGATGTCTGTGCATTTATACATATGCTGGTGTTGTGCCTCTGTGTTTGTCTGTGTATGTTTGTGTCTGTATATGCCTGTCTCTGTGTTTTGCATTTGATTGCATAGCTCCAGTGGTGAGGTCCCTAGCCCTTTCCCTTAACCATGTGTATGTCACTTTAACTGAGATGATCACAGCTCAATGGTTTAATGAGCGGTAATGATAAGAGGGATGATAGCTGGAAGAAAGAGAGGAGAGCTACAATGTGTTTTCTGGCCTCTCCTCCCTCGTTCACAGCTGTTGTTCTCTGCTGTGACTGGGCTGTCTTGTGTGTTCTGGTTTTGGCTTGCTCTCACTGTAATAATTTAGTACATTTCTTACATTTCTCTTGACGCCTTTAAAGGGAATCCAGTCGTGTGTGTAGTCGATTTGATCTGTAGCTGGGCAGATGCCCTCGCACTTCCCTCCCCTCTCTTTTTATCGCTCGCTCCACTATTTCTCTCTCTTTATATCTATTTTGTTCACCACCTCTCTTCCCTCTCTCTCTCTCTATATCACTCTGTTTGTTAAAGCATGACATCATGTCACGTGGGGCTTTATGATGTGTTTCTGGGTGGGAGCCAAAACACACACACACACACAGCAGCTCTTTTCAGCATGGTTGCTTTCCTGGAGGGAAACAGCCATCACACCAGTCTCTTTTTCTTTCTATCTCTTACACACACACACACACACACACACACACACACACACACACACACACACACACACACACACACACACACACACACACACACACACACACACACCCCTGTCCCCCCTCTCCCCAGGACCCCACACAGTCACACCTGGGTCTCTCAATCATTCAGCCTCTCTCAGCTTTATTACATTAACGTTACCACGGGCCATGGATCTGATCCAGCGCACACTGACTGCCAAGCACTGTCACTCGCTGTGCGTGTGTGTGTGTGTGTGCGTGCTGGAGGGGGAGGTATAGAAAGTAGTTACTGGCCTGAAAAAACCTAAATGATTTTGAGGAGGTATGGGGTAGAGTCATGTCCATAGTGAGAAGTGTTGGTTGTGTGTGCTGATACAGAAAATGTAATCATGACATTATTGATGTCTTGCTGTTTTGTTGTTGAAAATCTCACTTTCCTTTTGGTTACTGTTGCCTGGCACTGTAATAGTTTGATGAAATTCAAAATGATACCAGTAGATTCGCTATAACTCTCAGGGTTTCCTTGAATGAAAGTGTGTGTGTGTTTGTTACAGGCCTGTTTCTGGTAAATCCAGACCATAAACCAGCAGAGAGCTGAGTGCTGGCATCAATCACCACGACAACCCTGTCCATCAACAGCTATCACAGACACACGCGCACACACACACGCTGCAGAGACTCAGATGTCTGCGTAGTCACCTTCTGTCTGCGTAGTCGCTCTCCTCTGTCACTTTTTATGTCTTCCTATTGCTCTTTGTTTGAATGACTGTGGCTGGATAATGTAGGAACATGAATCCTTAACTAGACTGGAGGATACAGACAGAGAAACAGAGAGAGCGATAGAGAGATCTGACTCAGGACTTCTAGAGGGAGGCAGCAGGAAGTCGTGGGAGTAGGGAAGAGAGAGCGAGAGGCTCTCTCACTCCTCTTCATGGAGACAGTGAGCAGAGCATCACAATGAGGGAGGAGAGAGGGGGACAGAGAAGGAAATGACATCATCCACTGTGCCCACTTGCTGAAGACATGGACAAAGCGTGGTTGATGAGAGAGAGAGAGAGAGAGAGAGAGAGAGCTCCTCTGTGGTTGGCACGGTGGCATAACTGTTAGTGGCATCCTCCCTGGCACCCCTCTGCCTCAAACCTACTTTTACACCAATTGTTACTTCAGTGTTACCATGGTGTGTGTGTGCGCACCTGTGTAAAAGACCCTTCCAATGTTGTGAGAGGTCCCTGGTAAGATCATAGATGGTGTCAGATAAGTGTGTGTGGTAATGTGTGTGTGTAGAGAGAGGTGGGGCAGGAGAGGAGGACACAGGTTTGTCAACACTACAACTCTATAGGGGGCTGTTGAGGAGAGGCTGGTTAGTTAGTTACATGTATTGGTAAGAGATCGGGGTGTTACTGAACAATGTTTTGTGATCAGGGATAGAGATCTTATGATGCGCTGGACATTTAACCGTCAGCATTTTAATTTACCAGACATTTGAGAAGTGTACCAGACCCATATGCATTGGGTGTGTAACCTGATTAGGGCGTCTAACCCACGGTGGCCAGATTGACAGAATTCACATTTAGATGATGGTAATTGATCTTAACAGAACATGCATACTTTGAAGATGTTTGAATAACTGTCCACATTTACTTTTCCTCAGCCCACAAGACCAGTAACGAACAGCAAAATCACTAGCCATTGCATAGGCGGAGTGTGAGTTTTCAAGTTTGGGGAAGCACATTTTCCCCATAAAAATGCACCTTTATAATAAAGCATTCCATGCATCATCGCATTTGCAGACTTATGTAAGATAGTTCACTATTCGTAATGTGATTAATTACTGTTCACAAAAAAGACTGTTCAATGCATGGCTGAGCATGTATAGTGTTGTCACGGATTCTGCCGAGGCTGCCCCTCCTTGCTCGGGCAGGCTTTGGCGTTCGTCGTCAACGGAATACTAGCTGCTGCCGATCTATGTTCTATGTTGCACCTGTTGTATATTGTCACACACCTGTTGCCCATTATTGTAATCACGCCTTCCCTATTTAACCCAGTGGCTCCCAATGTGTTTTGTGCGTGGTTGTTTTCGTTTCGTGTGTCGTTTGTGAGCGGGTTAGTTCCTCCCTGTGTGGAGATATTGCTGTATTGTATTCTTTCCTAATTTCTCAGTAAAGTACGTTTCTTCGAGTTCTGTGTCCTGCGCATGACTTCGACCCACCGCATTACACTGACACTCGTGACAGAACCACGAACCATTATGGAGTCAGCAGGTACAGCCAGTCAGTCCGAATCGATGGAGGAACGATTTCAACGACAGGAGAGTATCATCCAGGCTCTCGGCACTGCAATGGAGAGGGTGATGAATACTATGGACCGTTGGGAGAGAGGTGGCCTTCCCACACCTCCTCCAACCACTCTACCACCCATACCACAGTCCACCCCTTCGCCACCTGGACCCAGTGGGATTCGGCTCTCGCTCCCGAGGGCATATGACGGTACACCAGCCGGGTGTCAGGGTTTCCTTCTCCAGGTAGAGCTCTACCTGGCATCTATTCACCCGGCGCCCTCGGGATACGAGAGCGTGTCCGCTCTCATCTCCTGACTGTCGGGGAAGGCGCTCGAGTGGGCCAACGCCGAGTGGGGAGGAATTGACGCTACATCGCTCCGCTACGAGGATTTCACCCGCCACTTCCGGGCGGTATTCGATCATCCACCGGAGGGGAGAGCGGCGGGCGAGCGTCTGTTCCACCTACGACAGGAGAAGAGGAGTACCCAGGATTTTGCGCTGGAGTTCAGGACGTTGGCAGCCAGCGCCGGATGGAATGAGAGGGCCCTGATCGACCACTAGGGAGGACGTTCGGCGGGAACTGGCCTGCAGGGATACCAATCTCAACCTGGACCAACTGGTGGAGATGTCCATCAGGCTGGATAACCTGTTGGAGACCTGCGGACGTTCTGATCGGGGCCCATTCATTCCATCCCCCAGCACCTCCGACTCTACCCCCATGGAGCTCGGAGGTACTGCGCTTAGGGAGACCAGGAGAGGGGCCGTCGACTGCACCAACTGTGGACGCAGAGGAGACACTGTGGGCCGGTGCTGGGGAGGGTCCCCAGGGAGTCGAGGCAGTAAGCAGAGCACTGGTCGACCATCTCAGGTGAGTAGGCACCCGACTCACCCAGAGCTCCCTGTTGGTTATTTGTGTATAGAGGTTGTTTTTTCTGAGTTTTCTCCTCATTCCCAGCATAAGGCGCTAATAGAGTCAGGCGCAGCTGGGACTTTTATTAATCGTCAATATTCTCATAGGTTAGGGATTCCTACTGTTCGTGTTAAGGTGCCCTTCCCTGTCCACGCATTAGATGGTCGCCCGCTAGGGTCAGGTCTAATCAGGGAGGTTACCGCACCACTCTTAATGAGGACGCAGGGGGGTCATGAGGAGAGGATTAGTCTCTATCTGATTGATTCTCCTGCGTATCCTGTGGTGTTGGGACTTCCCTGGTTAACCACTCATGATCCCACTATTTCCTGGCAACAGATGGCTCTCAAGGGATGGTCCAGTCAGTACTCAGGGACGTGTGTAGGTGTTTCCTTGGGGGCTACTATGGTGGAGAGTCATTCCTTCTGAGTATGCCGATTTGGCTCTCGCCTTCAGTAAGAAGAGGGCGACTAAATTACCAACCCAACATCTGGGGGATTGTGCGATAAATCTCCAGTTAGGCGCTGCACTTCCCTGGAGTCACGTGTATCCTCTGTCACAGGCGGAGAAGGCGACTATGGAAACATATGTCTCCGAATCTCTGAGACAGGGATACATTCGGCCTTCCACTTCACCTGTTTCCTTAAGTTTATTTTTCGTGAAGAAGAAGGATGGTGGGTTTACGCCCATGCATTGATTACTGTGGGCTAAATTAGATCACTGTCAAGTACAGCTATCTCTTACCTCTGATAGCATGTATGACGGAATCGCTGCACGGGGCGCGCTTCTTCACGAAATTGGATCTCAGGAGCGCGTATAATCTGGTGCGTATTCGGGAGGGAGATGAGTGGAAGATGGCTTTCAGCACTACCTCAGGACACTATGAGTACCTCGTCATGCCATACGGGTTGATGAATGCTCCATCAGTTTTCCAAGCCTTTGTCGGTGAGATTTTCAGGGATCTGCACGGACAGGGTGTAGTGGTGTATATAGACGACATTCTCATATACTCCGCTACACGGGCCGAGCATGTGTCCCTGGTGCGTAAAGTACTTGGACGACTGTTGAAGCATGACCTGTATGCCAAGGCGGAGAAATGCCTGTTCTTTCAGGAGTCCATCTCCTTCCTAGGGTACCACATGTCCGCGTCTGGGGTGAAGATGGAGAGTGACCGCATTTCGGCCGTGCGTAATTGGCAGACTCCAACCACGGTGAAGGAGGTGCAGCAATTTTTGGGATTTGCCAATTACTACCGGAGGTTTATCTGGGGCTTTGGTCAGGTAGCGGCTCCCATTACCTCGTTGCTGAAGGGGGGACCGGTGCGTCTGCGGTGGTCAGCGGAGGCGGACAGGGCGTTCAATCATCTGAAGAACCTGTTTACCTCGGCTCCAGTGCTGGCGCATCCAGATCCCTCCTTGGCCTTCACGGTTGAGGTGGACGCGTCGGAGGCAGGGATAGGTGCTGTACTTTCCCAGCGCTTGGGCACACCACCCAAGCTCCGCCCCTGTGCATTATTTTCTAAGAAGCTCAGTCTGGCGGAGCGCAACTATGATGTGGGGGACCGGGAGCTGTTGGCCGTGGTCCAAGCCCTGAAAGCGTGGAGACATTGGCTTGAGGGGGCTAACCACCCTTTTCTCATTTTGACTGACCACCGCAATCTGGAGTACATCCGGGCGGCGAAGAGATTAAACCCTCGCCAGGCAAGGTGGTCAATGTTTCTCACCCGGTTTTGTTTCACCCTGTCATACAGGCCAGGTTCCCAGAACGCTAAGGCAGATGCTCTGTCCCGACTGTATGACACGGAGGGGAGTTCCGTGGAGCCCACTCCCATACTTCCGGCGTCGTGTCTGGTGGCACCGGTGGTGTGGGAGGTGGACGCGGACATCGAGCGGGCGTTGCGTAACAAACCCACTCCTCCCCAATGTCCAGAGGGTCGGGTGTACGTCCCGCTGGAGGTCCGCGATCGTTTGATTGGGCTCACACGTCACCCTCCTCTGGTCATCCTGGTATCGGTCGGACAGTGCATTGTCTTAGTGGGAAGAACTGGTGGCCCACCTTAGCTAAGGACGTGAGGGGTTTTGTTTCTTCCTGCTCGGTGTGCGCCCAGTGTAAGGCTCCTAGACACCTGCCCAGAGGAAAATTGCAACCCCTACCCGTTCCACAATGACCGTGGTCCCACCTATCGGTGGATTTCGTGACGGATCTTCCCCCCTCACAAGGGAATACCACGATCCTGGTCGTTGTGGATCGGTTTTCTAAGTCCTGCTGCCTCATTCCTCTGCCCGGTCTCCCTACGGCCCTACAGACTGCTGAGGCCCTATTTACACACGTCTTACGGCACTATGGGATACCTGAGGATATAGTGTCTGATCGGGGTTCCCAGTTCACCTCGAGGGTTTGGAGGGCGTTCATGGAACGTCTGGGAGTCTCAGTCAGCCTGACCTCAGGGTTTCACCCTGAAAGTAACGGGCAGGTGGAGAGAGTCAACCAGGAGGTGGGTAGGTTTCTGAGGTCGTATTGCCAGGACCGGCGGGGGGAGTGGTTGGTTTTCCTCCCCTGGGCAGAGATGGCCCAAAACTCACTCCGCCACTCCTCCACTAACCTTACTCCATTCCTGTGTGTATTAGGTTATCAGCCGGTTCTGGCAGCTTGGCATCAGAGCCAGATCGAGGCACCTGCGGTGGATGAATGGTTTCGGCGCTCGCAGGAGACATGGAACGCTGCCCGTGTGCGCCTGCAGCGGGCCATCGGGCAGCAGAAGGCGAGCGCCGACCGCCACCGCAGTGAGGCTCCGGTGTATGCACCGGGGGACCGGGTCTGACTCTCGACCCGAAACCTGCCCCTTCGCCTGCCCTGCTGGAAGCTGGGTCGGCGGTTTGTGGGGCCATTCAAAGTCCTGAGGAGATTGAACGAGGTTTGTTATAGGTTACAGCTTCCTCCTGAGTGTCGTATTAACCCCTCGTTCCATGTGTCTCTCCTCAGGCCGGTGGTAGCTGGTCCACTCCAGGAGTCTGAGATACGGGAGGTTGCTCCGCCACCACTGGACATCGAGGGGGCACCAGCGTACTCGGTCCGTTCCATCTTAGATTAGAGGCGTCGGGTGGGAGGCCTGCAGTATCTCGTGGAGTGGGAGGGGTACGGTCCGGAGGAGCGGTGCTGGGTCCCTAGGAGGGACATCCTCGATCCCTCCATGTTGAGGGATTTCCACCGTAATCACCCGACTCGCCCCGCGCCGCGTCCTCCTGGCCGTCCCCGAGGCCGGTGTCGACGCACGGCAGAAGCCGCGCATCGTGGGGGGGGGGTACTGTCACGGATTCTGCCGAGGCTGCCCCTCCTCCTTGCTCGGGCAGGCTTTGGCGTTCGTCGTCAACGGAATACTAGCTGCTGCCGATCTATGTTCTATGTTGCACCTGTTGTATATTGTCATACACCTGTTGCCCATTATTGTAATCACGCCTTCCCTATTTAACCCAGTGGCTCCCAATGTATTTTGTGCGTGGTTGTTTTCGTTTCGTGTGTCGTTTGTCGTTTGTGAGCGGGTTAGTTCCTCCCTGTGTGGAGATATTTCTGTATTGTATTCTTTACTCATTTCTCAGTAAAGTACGTTTCTTCGAGTTCTGTGTCCTGCGCCTGACCTCGACCCACCGCATTACACGCGAAGAGGCCTGGGCTATAGGCTATATGAGATACGTTTCTTCTTTCTTTGCAGGGGAAAAACACATTTCATGCAATTCTACTACACTGTATATGACTGGAGACATTAGCAGAATCTTTTTTTTAATACGACAAATTACAGGGTAGCCTACTCTGCTGACACTGACAAACAGATCAATAAAAACGACAGTCTATATAATAGGCCTATGAGAAGAAGAAACTATTGTCCAAAAACAAACTTTTAAGTCTCACTGACCCAACAATGATAAAAAGAGAATATGCGCAGTGCACATTCAATGGGGATATCAAATCAAATCAAATGTTATTGGCCACATGCGCCGAATACAACAGGTGCAGACATTACAGTGAAATGCTTACTTACAGCCCTTAACCAACAGTGCATTTATTTTTAATTAAAAAGTAAAATAAAACAACAACAAAAAAGTGTTGAGAAAAAAAGAGCAAAATAAAATAACAGTAGGGAGGCTATATACAGGGGGGTACCGGTGCAGAGTCAATGTTCGGGGGCACCGGCTTGTTGAGGTAGTTGAAGTAATATGTACATATGGGTAGAGTTAAAGTGACTATGCATAAATCATTAACAGAGTAGCAGCAGCATAAAAAGATGGAGTGGGGGTGGGTGGGGGTGGGTGGGGGGGGCAGTGCAAATAGTCCGGGTAGCCATGATTAGCTGTTCAGGAGTCTTATGGCTTGGGGGTAGAAGCTGTTGAGAAGTCTTTTGGACCTAGACTTGGCACTCCGGTACCGCTTGCCGTGCGGTAGCAGAGAGAACAGTCTATGACTAGGGTGGCTGGAGTCTTTGACAATTTTGAGGGCCTTCCTCTGACACCGCCTGGTATAGAGGTCCTGGATGGCAGGAAGCTTGGCCCCAGTGATGTACTGGGCCGTACGCACTACCCTCTGTAGTGCCTTGCGGTCGGAGGCCGAACAGTTGCCATACCAGGCGGTGATGCAACCAGTAAGGATGCTCTCGATGGTGCAGCTGTAGACATTTTTGAGGATCTGAGGACCCATGCCAAATCTTTTCAGTCTCCTGAGGGGGAATAGGCTTTGTCGTGCCCTCTTCATGACTGTCTTGGTGTGTTTGGACCATGATAGTTTGTTGGGGATATGGACACTAAGGAACTTGAAGCTCTCAACCTGTTCCACTACAGCCCCGTCGATGAGAATGGGGCCGTGCTCAGTCCTCTTTTTTTTTCCTGTAGTCCACAATCATCTCCTTTGTCTTGGTCACGTTGAGGGAGACATTGTTATCCTGGCACCACACGGCCAGGTCTCTGACCTCCCTATAGGCTGTCTCATCGTTGTCAGTGATCAGGCCTACCACTGTTGTGTCGTCGGCAAACTTAATGATGGTGTTGGAGTCGTGCCTGGCCATGTAGTCATGTATGGCTGATGTTCTCTGCTGGTGCCAATAAGATAGGCTATTGGACTACTGTTGTTCGCTCAATTAAGTTGAGAATTTTGATAACTAAAAGACAGATTAGTCTTTTCGTTGTCTTCTCTTTACAGCAATAGCCATTTACTTTCCAAACTATGTTTTCCCGCAATAAAATCTAGAAATATTTCCATTTTAGTCATTTAGCAGACGCTCTTATCCAGAGCGACTTACAGTTAGTGAGTGCATACATTATTTGTTTATTTTATTTTTCATACTGCCCCCCCCGTGGGAATCGAACCCACAACCCTGGCGTTGCAAACGCCATGCTCTACCAACTGAGCTACATCCCTGCCTGCCATTCCCTCCCCTACCCTGGATGACGCTGGGCCAATTGTGCGCCGCCCCATGGGTCTCCCGGTCGCGGCTGGCTACGACTGAGTCTGGATTGGAACCAGGATCTCTAGTGGCACAGCTAGCCACTGCGCCACTCAGGAGGTATGCCTTGCTGGGCCTCTACTTTTCACTGACAGTCACAACTCAACAATGATCTATTTGGTATTTGCAGCGCGCGCTGCCCACATTTCACGCGCTGCCTTTCCTTCTGACTGTAGGCAATGCGATTTAAAACAACCCACAACTTTTTTAAGGCTAGGGGAAGCTAATGAACCTCTGTGGCCAAGTCATGCTTTAGTAGCCTATTTTGAATTAATGTATTTATTTCTGTATAGACAGGGTAGGCTAATTAGGCCATATCATTTTGGCAATTTAATTCAGTTTACTTAGGGAAAGCTTCCCCTAGCCTTATGGATGCGTCACCTATGAGCCTGTCCATCTACTATCCCCCATAGTAGAAAAGTTTACTTATTCTATTGGTCAGCTTGTCGAGAAAGAAATAGCCCAAACAGACTGGGACAGTTGTGGGATGATCGATCCCACATTTATACAACCAGTAGGCCTAGGCTACATAATAAAAACGTGACATTATGCCAAATAACCCATAGACTGATAAGCATGACCGGTCAAATGTATTTTCATCAACTGGTATTTACATCAATGAATAGGCTAAAAATTATTATTTTGAAATTTGATTTTTTTTCTTCTCTGGGACAATTGGCCGGTGCCAATTTTATTTATCTGCATTTCTATGTTTTACCGGCTAACAGAAACCCTGATACACACGCATAGAAACATGCTGTACTAATGAATATATAGTGTTACCTACTCAACACACATACCATGTTTTAGAATGTTTGCATTGTAATTTCAGAAAATGTCCATAATATATCTGCAGTAATAGTGGAATGATAGTGTTTCACAGTACTACTTACCCGCCAGTGTTGTGATTTGGTGTGATATTTGCCTATAGATTTTTCCCGCTGGAGCGGCATCTGTTGTCAAAATGGGAAAGCTGTTTAGACTTTGTGGGTGTGTTATCTAGTAGATATCGGGTCAAGCGGCCAATTTAGAAATCGCTGTCATTTCGGTTGCAAAAATTCTACACTGTTCGCTCAATTTCAGTTTATGTGTGAAAACAAGCACAGAATAATTTAGGGAATCATTGTACCATCTAAATCATGTTTTTACAATAAAAGGCTCAAGCGCGAGTCTCCGCCATGTTATGGGAAAATGGGATGCAGGGGGAGATTTGTTTTGAATGCAGCCTAGTGCTGGTGCAATTCACCTAGCTTCCACATGGGGGAGAAATTCTAGGCGTAGCACCTTTTTTAAATAAATGTATATACAGTGAGGGAAAAAAGTATTTGATCCCTGCTGATTTTGTACGTTTGCCCACTGACAAAGAAATGATCAGTCTATAATTTTTTATGGTATGTTTATTTGAACAGTTAGAGACAATAACAACAAAAAATCCAGAAAAACGCATGTCAAAAATGTTATAAATTGATTTGCATTTTAATGAGGGAAATAAGTATTTGACCCCCTCTCAATCAGAAAGATTTCTGGCTCCCAGGTGTCTTTTATACAGGTAACGAGCTGAGATTAGGAGCACACTCTTAAAGGGAGTGCTTCCTAATCTCAGTTTGTTACCTGCATAAAAGACACCTGTCCACAGAAGCAATCAATCAATCAGATTCCAAACTCTCCACCATGACCAAGACCAAAGAGCTCTCCAAGGATGTCAGGGACAAGATTGTAAACCTACACAAGGCTGGAATGGGCTACAAGACCATCGCCAAGCAGCTTGGTAAGAAGGTGACAACAGTTGGTGCGATTATTCGCAAATGGAAGAAACACAAAAGAACTGTCAATCTCCCTCGGCCTGGGGCTCCATGCAAGATCTCACCTCGTGGAGTTGCAATGATCATGAGAATGGTGAGGAATCAGCCCAGAACTACACGGGAGGATCTTGTCAATGATCTCAAGGCAGCTGGGACCATAGTCACCAAGAAAACAATTGGTAAGGCCGTGAAGGACTGAAATCCTGCAGCGCCCGCAAGGTCCCCCTGCTCAAGAAAGCACATATACAGGGCCGTCTGAAGTTTGCCAATTAACATCTGAATGATTCAGAGGAGAACTGGGTGAAAGTGTTGTGGTCAGATGAGACCAAAATCGAGCTCTTTGGCATCAACTTAACTCGCCGTGTTTGGAGGAGGAGGAATGCTGCCTATGACCCCAAGAACACCATCCCCAACGTCAAACATGGAGGTGTAAACATTATGCTTTGGGGGTGTTTTTCTGCTAAGGGGACAGGACAACTTCACCGCATCAAAGGGACGATGGACGGGGCCATGTACCGTCAAATCTTGGGTGAGAACCTCCTTCCCTCAGCCAGGGCATTGAAAATGGGTCGTGGATGGGTATTTCAGCATGACAATGACCCAAAACACACGGCCAAGGCAACAAAGGAGTGGCTCAAGAAGAAGCACATTAAGGTCCTGGAGTGGCCTAGCCAGCCTCCAGACCTTAATCCCATAGAAAATCTGTGGAGGGAGCTGAAGGTTCGAGTTACCAAACGTCAGCCTCGAAATCTTAATGACTTGGTGGCCAACTACAAGAAACGTCTGACCTCTGTGATTGCCAACAAGGGTTTTTACACCAAGTACTAAGTCATGTTTTGCAGAGGGGTCAAATACTTATTTCCCTCATTAAAATGCAAATCAATTTATAACATTTTTTACATGCGTTTTTCTGGATTTATGTTGTTGTTATTCTGTCTCTCACTGTTCAAATAAACCTACAATTAAAATTATAGACTGATCATGTCTTTGTCAGTGGGCAAATGTACAAAATCAGCAGGGGATCAAATACTTTTTTCCCTCACTGTAGACAAGAGGAGCATAGCAGAATAAAGACAGAGATTTGTTTTAGAGAAATTATAACATGGACTGGAGATGGTTGTACTCAGATCATCTGTCAGTCTTTTAGTGAATGTTAATTGGCATTTAATTCAGCTGAAGAACCCCAAATCCTGGAAAGTGTTTTTTGTCTTTCCCCAAATCCCTTCTTTAAAAATCCTCCCAAAAATCACTGTTGTTCTCTCCTTCCCCATCTCTCCTCCCAACTTGACCCTCTCTGTTCCCCTCCCCCATTTTCCCTGGCTCCTGTTCTGGCTTTCTGATCTCATGTTACCCCCGTACCCCGTCCTCTACAAGCCGTTCCCCCTCCCTTCCATTCCCCCAGGGCAGGCTTACAGCTCCTAGGCCTTTGTGCTGTCTCCCCCTCCTCCCCCTGCCTTTGTGTGAAAGGGGCCAGAGAAGGGGAAAGAGGGAATAGGAGGAGGAGGAAGGGGAGGAGGTTTAAAGAAGGAGAGAAAGAGGAGATGGAGAGAGGAGAGGGCCCTATGGATACGGTGAATAGGGAACCATAGACCCTGCTTTATCTTATTACTCTGCGCCGTGGTTGTATAGTCTGCAAATGCAATCTGGGTTATTATGTATATTGTTATCGTAATATCATAAAATATTTGGTTTATATTTTTTCATTCCCAGTCTAAATCAGTATCTAGTTGTAAGTAAACAGTCTAGATAAATCTGTGTTGTAAGTACGCAGTCTGTTTACCAGCGGCACACACAAATACAGGTCATTGTAGAAGCCTAGTTGTCTGGTAATGATCTCCATCCAATGACGCGCGGACACAGAACTGACCCTGGATATAGTATGCTTACTTACTTTATTGTGTTCTTCTTATTTTCTCGTGTGTTTTTGTTCTACCGTGTTATTTTTAGTACTACATTGTTATTGATTACTGCATTGTTGGGTTTAGAGCTTGCAAGAAAGGCATTTCACTATACTTGTTCATGTGACATTTAAAAACTTGAAACTTGAAACACACATTGACAGATGTAGACATTAGCCAGATACCTGTTTAGTAGATCCATCACAGTCAATCTCCTCCCCCCCTTTCTTCCCCTCACACAAACACACACCATACACCCCCCAATACACACACAAACACAATACCCAGCCCCTGGCCCCCAGGGAGAGAGAACTCATTAATCCCTGGGCAGGCTATAGGCAGTGGAGCGCTGCAGGTGTAGTTACAGGGAGTGGTCAGTAGGGGGTAATGTGGAGAGTGGCCCTGTGGATGTCAGTCTACAGCCAAAGCCTACTAATCAGTCTTCGAGAGGCTCAGGTTTAATGAAGGGTTTGGGCTCAGTAGACAAAACATGGCCTCTGGGTGCCAAGTGAGCGAGTGAGTGAGTGATTGAGTGAGAGCGAGCGAGCTGTGGACGGAGTGTGTCTGTGTGTGACGAGAGTGTGCAGTGTGTTCCACAAGTACACTGAGTGGCCAGCCAAATTGAAGAAGTAGCCGTCCAGGGGGTCTAGCCCCCTTGGGTTTTGAAATTCTTTGCTGAAGAGCTCTATTTTTTTGGCCATTAGTACATTATAATGCCTTGATTCCATCTGAAATACACAGCAAAATGATTGAATGCTTTATCAAGTTTACCTACCAGATTGTAAAAATGTGTTGTGGTATTGTGTAGAAAGACATTACTTTGCAATTTAAATGACTGAAAATGTATGAATCAGTGTATTGGTAGCCCTTTACACTTGTACCCGTATACGGGTTGAAAATGGCAGATTTGGGCACTAATAAGTGCCTATATTGGAGCACTTGAGCACCGCGTGCAACAAGAAGTTGCCCCCATCACTCCCGGTGATTGGCCAACTTTAGCAAGAATGTTTGTTGTCTGAATTAGGGAAATGCTGTAAATTAAGATGACAATGTATTTTGAAAGATGAGACGTTGAGGATTATAATAAATACAACTTTGATGTCATACAAGCAAGTCAAACACCAAACAATCCAAATGTACACTTCACATTTCCATATCATAAAACTCATGTCATATACTGTACAGTGTCAATGTTTATGGTCACTATGTTTGATGTACAGTTACCAGATGACATGTTGTACTCTAGTCACTTCCCATCACGCCCACCTACCTCCCTTCTAGATTATATTTTTAAAGTGAACCCTTATATCAAAGACGGCATAAGCTTGATCTATACGTTATTAAACTCGCACAATCTGGATTCCCTGAACTCTATTAAGAACCAAAGGGAAAAGGATTTAGGTGAACAACCTTCAGACTAAACTTGGCAGAGTATGCTTCAGGGAATACATTCTTCATCTATATGTCTAAGACATGCTGTAATTCAATTTAAAATGGTTCATCGGCTGCATTGGTCAAAGGCAAAATTATCCAAGATTAGACCAGAAATAGATCCCACTTAAGGCTCCTGTTACTTTATTGCACATGTTTTGGACATGCCCGAAATTGACAGATTTCTGGATATCAATTTTTGAGATGTTTTCTAAGATACTGGAGAGACCTATAGAACCTTCTGCCTTTATTGCATTATTGGGAGTGGCACCACAGGAGGCCCCTCTAAACAGTTATATGGGCAACATGCTGGCATTTACTACTCTTCTAGCTAGACGTCTTATACTATTTAAGTGGAAGCATCGGTTTCCTCCTACTTTTAACCATTGGATAAAGGAAAATATGCAACATCTCAAGCTAGAGAAAATAAGCTACTGGGTTAGGGGATCTGCAATTACCTTTTATAATATCTGGCAACCTTTCTTATCCTTTGTAGAAGACATGGACCCAGCTAATTTCACAACTCCATAAACCAACCCAAATTAGAATTTGTATAATTATTTTTACTCTTTTTTTTTTTTTACTCTGTTTTATAATATTTGTATTTTTTAAAACTATTTAATTATATATTACTCATTGTATATCATGCCGGCTTTAAGTCTGATTTTGGGGTGGGGCTATGTTAGAGCATGGGAGGGTTGGGGTGGGTTTGATTTTGTAGGGGATCCGTGTGTGTTCTGCACTCTACTTGTTCTGTCTGTGTTATCTGTATAATACTAAAAAATGGCAAATAAAAAAACCTTTGAGAAAAGAAAATATATTATATATATATATATGACATGTCGTCATACCCTGGGTTGTTCTAAACAGAATGAGCCTATGTTTGTTTATTGTGAAGAAAATTAGTCACCGCACACACAGCTGATTGCACTCTTGACTCCTTTCTATGCGTAACAAAATTACGATCTGTTTCTCTGAATTGCCTTGTGAAAGCCTAACACTAAGATCGTATTTTGAAAAATTAGCTAGTCATGTTGGCAATAGAGCAAGCTTTCAAATCATGCCCACCTGACCCAGATTGCGATTTATAATGGACTGTTTTTGGATTACATAAACGATAACAGTAATTGTGTGATGGCAGGGATGCAGGGCTGTGTTCCAAATGAAACAACTACAAGTGTGCTTGCTCTAGTTCCTCAACGGCACAGCTAGGAGAGCTAAAAAAAAGTAGTACAGTTGAAGACTCTTCTTTGAGTGGGGCGGCGCACAATTGGCCCAGCGTCGTCCAGGGTAGGGGAGGGAATGGCCGGCAGGGATGTAGCTCAGTTGGTAGAGAATGGTGTTTACAACGCCAGGGTTGTGGGTTCGATTCCCACGGGGGGCCAGTATAAAAATTAGATTTTTTATTTTTATTTTTTATAAAAAATATATATAAATAATGTATGCACTCACTAACTGTAAGTCGCTCTGGATAAGAGCGTCTGCTAAATGACTAAAATGTTAAAATGTAAATGTCATAAAAGTGTTTTGAAATTGCTTAGGAAATGTGCAGACTTTTGAGAGGTGTGTGTGGCCACTTAAAGACACCAGTTAGTCCTCTCACTCAAACCCTTGTCCTGTTTGGTCTTATGTTGCACCTACCCCACATTTTCCAGGAATAGTCTGATCATGTTACTCAATGTATCCAGAGCATTTTCAGATTTTGTTATCAACAAATGCGGTGAAAAGTATAGTAAATGTAAAATGCACATAAAATCAAGTCTAATGTTTAGATTCAGTCTTGTGTCAGTTGAACTGTTGTGTACTCACCTTTGGTCTAATAATTTTCCCATTATCTCTAAACGGTTCTCTTTCAATTGCTACCATGGTTATGCATATGCATTTCACATATAAGAAACATTTCAATTTAGCCCTAGCCATATACGCCAATTCCCACGAGTGTATAGGCTCGGACTCAGACGTTTTCAGTACAGTACAGTACAGCAAACGATACTGGTGTGTCAGAGCCCTATACTGATGTTTTTTTATGTATTTATTTTTTTCCTTTTGTTTTTGCATACGCTCTTATCCAGAGCGACTTACAGTTAATGAGTGCATACATGTTTTTTTGTTCGTTTTTCTCATACTGGCCCCCCGTGGGAATCAAATGCCATGCTCTACCAACTGAGCTACATCCCTGCCGGCCATTCCCTCCCCTACCCTGGACGACTTGTGCGCCACCCCATGGGTCTCCCTGTCGTGGCCAGCTACGACAGAGCCTGGATTTGAACCAGGATCTCTAGTGGCACAGCTAGCACTGCGATGCAGTGCCTTAGACCACTGCGCCACTCGGGTGGTTCTAGCAGTGTCTGAATCCTGGCTTAGGAAGGCCACCAAAAATTCAGAAATGTCCATCCCCAACTACAACATTTCCCGTCTAGATAGAACTGCCAAAGGGGGTGGAGTTGCAATCTACTGTAGAGATAGCCTGCAGAGCTCTATCATACTATCCAGGTCTGTGCCCAAACAGTTTGAGCTCCTACTTCTAAAAATCCACCTTTCCAGAAATAAGTCTCTCACTGTTGCCGCTTGCTACAGACCCCCCTCAGCCCCCAGCTGTGCCCTGGACACCATACAGTGGGGAAAAAAGTATTTAGTCAGCCACCAATTGTGCAAGTTCTCCCACTTAAAAAGATGAGAGAGGCCTGTAATTTTCATCATAGGTACACGTCAACTATGACAGACAAAATGAGAAAAATTATGGTGGAAAACAAGTATTTGGTCAATAACAAAAGTTTCTCAATACTTTGTTATATACCCTTTGTTGGCAATGACACAGGTCAAACGTTTTCTGTAAGTCTTCACAAGGTTTTCACACACTGTTGCTGGTATTTTGGCCCATTCCTCCATGCAGATCTCCTCTAGAGCAGTGATGTTTTGGGGCTGTCGCTGGGCAACACTCCTTCGTTGCCCGGGCGGTGTGTTTGGGATCATTGTCATGCTGAAAGACCCAACCACATTTCATCTTCAATGCCCTTGCTGATGGAAGGAGGTTTACACTCAAAATCTCACGATACATGGCCCCATTCATTCTTTCCTTTACACGGATCAGTCGTCCTGGTCCCTTTGCAGAAGAACAGCCCCAAAGCATGATGTTTCCACCCCCATGCTTCACAGTAGGTATGGTGTTCTTTGGATGCAACTCAGCATTCTTTGTCCTCCAAACACGACGAGTTGAGTTTTTACCAAAAAGTTCTATTTTGGTTTCATCTGACCATATGACATTCGCCCAATCCTCTTCTGGATCATCCAAATGCACTCTAGCAAACTTCAGATGGGCCTGGACATGTACTGGCTTAAGCAGAGGGACACGTCTGGCACTGCAGGATTTGAGTCCCTGGAGGCGTAGTGTGTTACTGATGGTAGGCTTTGTTACTTTGGTCCCAGCTCTCTGCAGGTCATTCACTAGGTCCCCCCGTGTGGTTCTGGGATTTTTGCTCACCGTTCTTGTGATCATTTTGACCCCACGGGGTGAGATCTTGCGTGGAGCCCCAGATCGAGGGAGATTATCAGTGGTCTTGTATGTCTTCCATTTCCTAATAATTGCTCCCACAGTTGATTTCTTCAAACCAAGCTGCTTACCTATTGCAGATTCAGTCTTCCCAGCCTGGTGCAGGTCTACAATTTTGTTTCTGGTGTCCTTTGACAGCTCTTTGGTCTTGGCCATAGTGGAGTTTGGAGTGTGACTGTTTGAGGTTGTGGACAGGTGTCTTTTATACTGATAACACGTTCAAACAGGTGCCATTAATACAGGTAACGAGTGGAGGACAGAGAAGCCTCTTAAAGAAGAAGTTACAGGTCTGTGAGAGCCAGAAATCTTGCTTGTTTGTAGGTTACCAAATACTTATTTTCCACCATAATTTGCAAATAAATTCATTAAAAATCCTACAATGTGATTTTCTGGATCTTTTTTTCTCAATTTGTCTGTCATAGTTGACGTGTACCTATGATGAAAATTACAGGCCTCTCTCATCTTTTTAAGTGGGAGAACTTGCACAATTGGTGGCTGACTAAACTTTTTTCCCCACTGTATGTGAATTGATTGCCCCCCATCTATCCTCAGAGTTCGTACTGCTTGGTGACCTAAACTGGGATATGCTTAACACCCCGGCCATCCTACAATCCAAACTAGATGCCCTCAATCTCACACAAATTATCAAGGAACCTACCAGGTACAACCCTAAATCCGTAAACATGGGCACCATTATAGATATCATCCTGACTAACTTACCCTCTAAATACACCTCTGCTGTCTTCAACCAGGATCTCAGCGATCACTGCCTTATTGCCTGCGTCCGTAATGGGTCCGCGGTCAAACGACCACCCCTCATCACTGTCAAACGCTCCCTAAAACACTTTAGCAAGCAGGCCTTCCTAATTGACCTGGCCCAGGTATCCTGGATGGATATCGATCTCATTCCGTCAGTAGAGGATGCCTGGTTGTTCTTTAAAAGTGCTTTCCTCTCAATCTTAAATAAGCATGCCCCATTCAAAAAATGCAGAACTAAGAACAGATACAGCCCCTGGTTCTCCTCAGACTTGACTGCCCTTGACCAGCACAAAAACATCCTGTGGCGTACTGCATTAGCATCGAATAGCCCCCGCGATATGCAACTTTTCAGGGAAGTTAGGAACCAATATACACAAGTAGTTAGGAAAGCAAAGGCTAGCTTTTTCAAACAGAAATGTTGCATCCTGTAGCACTAACTCCAAAAAGTTTTGGGACACTGTAAAGTCCATGGAGAATAAGAGCACTGCACACTGCACTGAGGCTAGGAAACACTATCACCACTGATAAATCTACAATAATCGAGAATTTCAACAAGCATTTTGCTACGGCTGGCCATGCTTTCCACCTGGCTACCACTACCCCGGTCACCAGCTCTGCACCTTCCGCTGCAACTTGTCAAACCCCCCCCCGACTCTGTCAACCACCGCATTCTAATTGGCAGACTAAATAGCCTTGGTTTCTCAAATGACTGCCTCGCCTGGTTCACCAACTACTTCTCAGATAGAGTTCAATGTGTCAAATCGGAGGGCCTGTTGTCTGAACCTATGGCAGTCTCTATGGGTGTGCCACAGGGTTCAATTCTTGGGCCGACTCTTTTCTCTGTGTATATCAATGATGTCGCTATTGCTGCTGGTGATTCTCAGATCCACCTCTACGCAGACGTAGTGGTCCTCTGTAGCTCAGCTGGTAGAGCACGGTGCTTGTAACGCCAAGGTAGTGGGTTCGATCCCTGGGACTACCCATATGCAAAAAATGTATGCACGCATGACTGTAAGTCGCTTTGGATAAAAGCGTCTGCTAAATGGCATATTACGACACCATTTTGTGTACATCTGGCCCTTCATTGGATACTGTGTTAACAAACCTCCAAACGAGCTTCAATGCCATACAACACTCCTTCCGTAGCCTCCAACTGCTCTTAAACACAAGTAAAACTAAATGCATGCTCTTCAATCGAACGCTGCTGGCACCCACCCACCCGACTAGAATCACTACTCTCGACGGGTCTGACCTAGAGTATGTGGACAACTACAAATACCTAGGTGTCTGGTTAGACTGTAAACTCTCCTTCCAGACTCACATTAAGCATCTCCAATCCAAAGTTAAATCCAGAATCGGCTTCCTATTTCGCAACAAAGCCTCCTTCACTCATGCTGCCAAACATGCCCTCGTAAAACTGACTATCCTACCGATCCTTGACTTCGGCAATGTAATTTACAAAATAGCCTCCAACACTCTACTCAGCAAATTGGATGTAGTCTATCACAGTGCCATCCGTTTTGTCACCAAAGCCCCATACACTACCCACCACTGTGACCTGTACGCTCTTGTTGGCTGGTCCTCACTACATATTAGTCGCCAAACCCACTGGCTCCAGGCCATCTATAAATCACTGCTAGGCAAATCGCAGCCTTATCTTAGCTCATTGGTCACCATAGCAACACCCACCCGTAGTATGTGCTCCAGCAGGTATATCTCACTGGTCATCCCCAAAGCAAACACCTCCTTTGGCCACCATTCCTTCCAGTTCTCTGCTGCCAATGACTGGAACGAACTGAAAAAATCTCTGAAGCTGGAGACTCTTATCTCCCTCACTAAGTTTAAGCATCAGTTGTCAGAGCACCTTACCGATCACTGCACCTGTACACAGCCCATCTGAAATTAGCCCACCCAACTACCTCATCCCCATATTGTTATTTATTTTGCTCATTTGCACCCAAGTATCTCTATTTGCACATCATCTCTTGCACATGTATCATTCCAGTGTTAATACTAATTGTAATTATTTTGCACTATGGCCTATTTATTGCCTTACCTCCATAACTTGCTACATTTGGACACTGTATATGTATTTTCTATTTTCTGTTGTATTTTTGACTTTATGTTTTGTTTTACCCCATATGTAACTGTGTTGTTTTTTATCACACTGCTTTGCTTTATCTTGGCCAGGTCGCAGTTGTAAATGAGAACTTGTTCTCAACTGGCTTACCTGGATAAATAAAGGTTAAATAAAATAAATAAATAAATATGATCAGGCCTATTTTTAAGTAAGAGAACATTAAACCTTTTTTAACTTCTCTTGAAATGTAAAGTCTTATTTACAGTTTTACTGCATGATATGAATTTCCACAATGTTTGTTCTTCAAATTATGTATTTTAATAAAACAGAAAAATTAAGTAAATAGCTCACATTATTATGAGGTTAAATAAAATAAAAAATTAAAGGATTATATCAGTCTTAAGGATTATATCTTTCAGATTTTACATTTATCATTAGGTAGGGCCCTATGAAATCAGTTAAATTGTTTGCCTAGTTCCATTTTGTTCTTTCTCATTCCGTTTTGTTTTTCCAGGTTTCTGTCTTTCCTATTTTTTTTTTCAGGGTTTCACTCCAAAAGCACACTTTTTTAAATAGAAAAACAAAATTGGATGGTCTAAGTCCACAACAATTCTTAAACCACATCAGAAGACAACTTTTGAGGTATGGGAAGAATCAGATAAATGTTTTGGGTGTAGTTACCCTTTAATTCAAGTGCAAGAGGCTGTTGTTTAGCTGTGTTTTTGTAGCTCACGTGATGGTAGAGTTTGCAAAACAAATACCCACCGGATTGATGCAAATAATCATGATATAATTCTTCCAGGTAAGCATACGCTACTTTGTTGTAGTTAACATTTCATTGAGAAGGTTTTTGGGAAAGCCTTTCCATCTACTAGAAGCCCGTTTTCATTAGCATTATTGCTAACGGTTACACAAACGGCAGAAATCCATCTAGCATATTGGCAGCAATTAAAAAACAGAGCCCCATTCATTTTCAATGAAGGGAAGCGAAGTGGGCGGGGGACTGTTGGGCGATGCCAGCATGGGCAAAGGAGCAAGAACAGGGCTGGACCAAAGTTGGGGAAAGCTGAACCTTTGTCACGTATATTGCGTTGCTATTGACCAAAACGAAGCTTACTATAGTTTCCAGACCCTACTGGATTGGCTGTTGATACTTAGCACTACCTAGCCTGCTTGCTAGCTTGCTAGAACCAACATTAGGGCAAAGCTAGCATGGCTATCCACATTTACGAGTTCAGAAGGTCTAGGCTGAAAGTGGTAGACGCCAGCACCACACACACACAGACGGGCATTCTCGTTGCCCCTTCAGAAAGTTGCAGGAAATATTAATCAATTATGTATTCTGTTCATGTTTTATGATAAACTTGAGCAAATTAATTACATTTCAATACATTTAGTTGATTCCCTACTAATAAGTTCAATACATTTTTGAATATTTACATTTTAGTCATTTAGCAGATGCTCTTATCCAGAGTGAGTACATACATTTTTTTTCTTCTTTTTTTTCCCCCTCATACCTGCTCCCCGTGGGAATCGAACCCACAACCCTGGCGTTACAATCGCCATCCTCTACCAACTGAGCTACACGGGGGCCCGTGTATTGTTGAATTCCGTTTTAATTCCTGGTATCCGTGAGGACCCTAATGATCATATTTTGACCAGAATGAGGCACTCCACTACCTATTGTTCCTGCAGTGATGACTCAGGATCTTCATCAAATATTTTCATAATTTATCTGCAGATAATCTAAAAAAAAGCCTGTTTTGTCTGCATGCTGTTTGTTCACTGACAGATTTGCCGCGCTTTCGAGACTAGGCTATGCCTTGTTATTGGGCTACACACGATCCACAGCAAGGCAATTAAAAATAAAATACGCTATTGATCCTCTACGGGCCTTCTCGTGGTGTAGTAGGCTATTCTGAATTATTTCATTTATTTCTGAACAGACAGCAGTAATTCTATAACTTTGGCAAATTGATTTCAATGTATCAGGGGTGCTGCAGTTCCTCCAGAACTCTTCACGCAGCTACGATTCTATATGGAAATAAATGAAGTACAACGCTGGAGAGATGAGTCACAGGCTCATGTCTATCAGAACAGAGAGATCATAGAAAGTGAATCTCATTCTAGTTCTGTGAGCGATACAGGCACACTTCTCACACAGCCATGACTACGCATTGGTCTCAAACATAAATTACAATGTTGCGCAAACCATAAACCCGGGCCAACCCAACCCGAATCAATTTACAATATCAGGCTTGGGCTGAAAATCTATTTCACATTTTTTTATTTTATTTTTTATTTTTTATTTTATTTTTTTTGGGGGGGGGGGGGGAATTAACGAAGAGGCCATTCAAATGAACTTTCATTGCTTTTATTAGCAAAAAGTGCCAATTTTCTATGCCAATAGAGGTACCGGATCCGGCCAAATAGGTTCCTGAACGAAACAGTCCAAAACAGAACGGTGAAGCGGCTCAAATGAAGCGCTGCATGCCGGAAACTGTTGAGCGTGAAAAACAGCGTTGCAGTTCTTGACACAAACCGGGGCACCTGGCACCTACTAACCACACCCCGTTCAAAGGCACTTAAGTATTTTGTCTTGTCCATTCACCGTCTGAATGGCACACATACACAATACATGTCTCAAGGCTTAAAAATCCTAGTTTAACCTGTTTCCTCCCCTTCATCTACACGGATTGAAGTGGATTTAACGAGTGACATCAATAAGGGATCATAGCTTTCACCTGGATTCACCTGTTCAGTCTGTCATGGAAAGAGTAGGTGTTCTTAATGTTTTATGCACTCGGTGTATAACCACGCTGCATGATTTATGAATGGCAAAGGGTTTTACAGGATCGACTTTAGTCAGTCAGTTCCACATCTTTTATAAACTAGTCAACACTTGCTGTTTATTTTTCAATCAAAGCACAGTAAATAGCCTACTATGCACCACGACTCCGCGTGGCTGGCTATGTGAAACACGTGAAAGAAATTAAATGAATGTGCCAAAAAACAATAATTAGTCATGGATTTCAACTCATCATTGCCACTTACATCACATGGGACTTGCAAATTCATGAGCATCATGCTCTTTCCCTCTGTGTGAAGAAATTCGACTGCACCCAACCACAACGCACACAAATTGTACCGGGAGGCGGGACAAACAGCAGACAGCGGTTTCCTGTCACCACTCGCTTTGTGACTGGCAGGCGCCTATCCTATCAATAGATCGCTATAAGATGCATATTGTTCATTCTAGCGGGAGAGGGCTCGACGGACTAGCGAATTGAAAACGTTTAAATGAAAAGTAGCCTAGTTAATATGAAGTGGAAAAAGTAGCCGGCTGAAAATTAGCCTGTAACCGGCTGATTAGGCGACGGACGGAGCTAATGGAAAACACTTGTGTATGTTTCCTCCCCTGAGGTCTTTCACCTGACAGGCAATGCTGCTTCCAGATTACACACACACCTGTGCAGAGACTGTGTCAAAGTGATACTCTGAACAGTAAACACACATACACTTAATCTCACAGAACACAAAACACACACATGCTCTTCAAATCTTCTGCATTAGCTTGCATACGACATACTAATAATACAGGACATGCTCCATAGGAACACTAAAATACTCATAATCCTGGTGCGTGCGTGGAGCAGCCTCCTCTCCATTGTTGAGTCTATTCCTGGAAAGCCAGCTGCCACTCATGTTACCACAGCTAACTCAATTAGGAAAGCTTCTGCTGCTACAGAGCCCTCAGAGAGAGCCCAGCCTAAACACACACACGCCAGCACACACACATATACTGTACTGTAAACACACCAGTAGAGAGAGAGAGAGTACGCAAAAAGACCATGAAAGATCACAGTAAAGTGTTGTAGAGAAATAGAGGGAGAGAAATGCAATCAGTTTATGAGTAGAGTTTATACATGTACAGTCGTGGTCAAAAGTTTTGAGAATGACACAAATACTAATTTTCACAAAGTCTGCTGCCTCAGTTTTGATGATGGCAATTTGCATATACTCCAGAATGTCATGAAGAGTGATCAGATGAATTGCAATTAATTGCAAAGTCCCTCTTTGCCATGAAAATAAACTTAATCCCCAAAAATCCCACTGCATTTCAGCCCTGCCACAAAAGGACCAGCTGCCATCATGTCAGTGATTCTCTCATTAACACAGGTGAGAGTGTTGACGAGGACAAGGCTGGAGATCACTCTGTCATGCTGATTGAGTTAGAATAACAGACTGGAGGCTTTAAAAGAAGGGTGGCGCTTGAAATCATTGTTCTTCCTCTTTTAACCATGGTTACCTGCAAGGAAACACGTACCGTCATCATTGCTTTGCACAAAAAGCGCTTCACAGGCAAGGATATTGCTGCTAGTAAGATTGCACCTAAATCAACCATTTATCTGATCATCAAGAACTTCAAGGAGAGAGGTTCAATTGTTGTGAAGAAGGCGTCAGGGCGCCCAAGATAGTCCAGCAAGTAACAGGACTGTCTCCTAAAGTTGATTCAGCTGCGGGATCGGGGCACCACCAATGCAGAGCTTGCTCAGGAATGGCAGCAGGCAGGTGCGAGTGCATCTGCACGCACAGTGAGGCAAAGACTTTTGGAGGATGGCCTGGTGTCAAGAAGGGCAGCAAAGAAGCCACTTCTCTTCAGGAAAAACATCAGGGACAGACTGATATTCTGCAAAAGGTACAGGGATTGGACTGCTGAGGACTGGGGTAAAGTCATTTTCTCTGATGAATCCCCTTTCCGATTGTTTGGGGCATCCGGAAAACACCTTGTCCGGAGAAGACAAGGTAAGCGCTACCATCAGTCCTGTGTCATGCCAACAGTAAAGCATCCTGAGACCATTCATGTGTGGGGTTGCATCTCAGCCAAGGGAGTGGGCTCACTCACAATTTTGCCTAAGAACACAGCCATGAGTAAAGCATGGTACCAACACATCCCCTGAGAGCAACTTCTCACAACCATCCAAGAACAGTTTGGTGATGACCAATGCCTGCTCATAAGGCAAAAGTGATAACTAAGTGGCTCGGGGAACAAAACATTGACATTTTGGGTCCATGCCCAGGAAACTCCCCAGACCTTAATCCCATTGAGAACTTGTGGTCGATCCTCAAGAGGCAGGTGGACAAACAAAACCCCACAAATTCTGACAAACTCCAAGCATTGATTATGCAAGAATGGGCTGCCATCAGTCAGGATGTGGCCCAGAAGTGAATTGACAGCATGCCAGGGTGGATTGCAGAGGTCTTGAAAAAGAAGGGTTAACACTGCAAATATTGACTCTTTGCATAAACTTAATGTAATTGTCAATAAAAGCCTTTGACACTTATGGAATGATTGTAATTATACTTCAGTATACCATAGTAACATCTGACAAAAATATCTCATAACGCTGAAGCAGCGAACTTTGTGAAGACCAATACTTGTGTCATTCTCAAAACTTTTGACCACGACTGTACAGTATGATATGATATAATCACAATAGAAGACTACTGCCAACTACAACATATCAACAATGCCATAGACCGAGAAACAATACACACATTGTACTATATTACTGACATACGTACACAATAGTGCTAGTAGTCATTCAACCTAGCCTGGGTACCAGTCTGTTTCTGCTAACATTCCACTACTTTTACTCCATACATACAGTACCAGTCAAAAGTTTGGACACACCTACTCATTCAAGGGTTCTTTATTTTTACTATTTTCTACATTGTAGAATAATAGTGAAGACATCAAAACTATTAAATAACACATGGAATCATGTAGTAACCAAAAAAGTGTTAATGATTCTTCAAAGTAGCCACCCTTTGCCTTGATGACAGCTTTGTGCACACTTCGCATTCTCTCAACCAGCTTCATGAGGAATGTTTTTCCAACAGTCTTGAAGGAGTTCCCACATATGCTGGGCACTTGTTGGCTGTTTTTCCTCAACTCTGCCGTCCGACTCATCCCAAACCATCTCAATTGGGTTGAGGTCGGGGGATTGTGGAGGCCAGGTCATCTGATGCAGCACTCCATCACTCTCCTTCTTGGTAAAATAGCCCTTACACAGCCTGGAGGTGTGTTGGGTTATTGTCCTGTTGAAAAACAAATGATAGTCCCACTAAGCCCAAACCAGATGGGATGGAGTATCGCTGCAGAATGCTGTGGTAGCCATGCTGGTTAAGTGTGCCTGTCACGACTTCCTCCGAGGCTGCCTCCTCTCCTTGTTCGGACAGGCTTCAGCGTTCGTCGCCACTGCCGCTTCTCATCTCATCATTCCATTTGTTTTGTCTTGGTTATTACTCACACCTGGTTCATATCCCCTCATCAATACCTGTATAAGTGTTCCCTCTGCCCCCTTGTCTTTGTGTGTGATTGTTTATTGTGAGGATAGTGAAGCTCGGTTGAGCGCCTTGTATTTTGTATTCGCCAGGTTATTTTTCCTGTGTGCCTTGTTGGTTCCAGTGCGCACTGGACTGTTTTGATGCATTACTGCATAACTCTGTATTCCAAAATAAATCCTGTTATTCTGTGATTTACCCTCCTGCGCTTGACTCCTTCAAATCACCCATCACAGTGCCTTGAATTCTAAATAAATCACAGACAGTGTCACCAGCAAAGCACACCATAACACCTCCTCCTCCTCCTCCTCCTCCTCCATGCTTTACGGTGGGAACTACACATGCAGAGATCATCCGTTCACCCACACCGCGTCTCACAAAGACAACCAAATTTGAACTCATCAGACCAAAGGACAGATTTCCACCGTCTAATGTCCATTGCTCGTGTTTCTTTTTCCAAGCAAGTCTCTTCTTCTTATTGGTGTCCTTTAGTAGTGGTTTCTTTGCAGCAATTCGACCATGAAGGCCTGATTCACACAGTCTCCTCTGAACAGTTGATGTTGAAATGTGTCTGTTACTTGAACTCTGTGAAGCATTTATTTGGGCTGCAATCTGAGGTGCAGTTAACTCTAATGAACTTATCCTGTGCAGCAGAGGTAACTCTGGGTCTTCCTTTCCTGTGGCGGTCCTCATGAGAGCCAGTTTCATCATAGCGCTTGATGGTTTTTGCGAATGCACTTGAAGAAACGTTCAAATTTCTTGACATTTTCCGGATTGACTGACCTTCATGTCTTAAAGTAATGATGGACTGTCGTTTCTCTTTGCTTATTTGAGCTGTTCTTGCCATAATATGGACTTTGACTTTTCCCAAATAGGGCTATCTTCTGTACACCACCCCTACCTTGTCAGAACACAACTGATTGGCTCAAACGCATTAAGAAGGAAAGAAATTCCACAAATTAACTTTTAACAAGGCACACCTGTTAATTGAAATGCATTCCAGGTGACCACCTCATGAGCTGGTTGAGAGAATGCCAAGAGTGTGCAAAGCTGTCATCAAAGCAAAGGGTGGCTACTTTGAAGAATCTCAAATATAAAATATATTTTGATCTGTTTAACACTTTTTTGGTTACTACATGATTCCATATGTGTTATTTCATAGCTTTGATGTCTTCACTATTATTCTACAATGTAGAAAATACTAAAAATAAAGAAAAACCCTTGAATGAGTAGGTGTGTCCAAACTTTTGACTGGTACTGTATGTTTGGCATATGTCACGGAGTAAAGGAGTGGAATGTTAGTGGAAACAGACTGGTACCCAGGCTACATTTAACCTACACAGCTGGAAAGATCAGCGGATAACAAGCTCTTAGTTTCACCAGTGATCCCACCCCTCACAGAAGAATAACAAACTCTACTACCTCA
>NC_140026.1:13062873-13207231 GCF_964263955.1 Coregonus lavaretus | reverse complement strand
CCCTTTCTCTCTCTCTCTCTACTCTTCTCTCCCTCTCTCTCTCTTCTCTCTCTCTCTCTCTCTCTCTCTCTCTCTCTCTCTCTCTTCTCTCTCTCTCTCTCTCTCTCTCTCTCTCTCTCTCTCTCCCTTTCTCTCTCTCCCTCTCTCTCTCTACTCTCTCTCTCTCTCTCTCTCCTCTCTCTCTCTCTCTCCCTCTCTCTCTCTCTCTCTCTCCCCCCTCTCTCCCTCTCTCTCTCTCTCTCTCTCTCTCTCTCTCTCTCTCTCTCTCTCTCTCTCTCTCTCCCTTTCTCTCTCTACTCTCTCTCTCTCTACTCTCCCTCTCCCTCTCTTTGTGAACAGATGGGGGGAGGTATCAGATTTGAATGAAAGACGATAGAAAAGGGGGCTATGAAAAGACCACGACCAACAGCCAGCTCACACACACCTTCACACTCACTATCACACACTCCTGCTGAACATATATACCTTACTGACTACACTGACACACACACCTTCACACTCACTATCACACACTCCTGCTGAACATATATACCTTACTGACTACACTGACACACACACACACCTTCACACTCACTATCACACACTCCTGCTGAACATATATACCTTACTGACTACACTGACACACACACACACCTTCACACTCACTATCACACACTCCTGCTGAACATATATACCTTACTGACTACACTGACATACACTCACACCTTCACACTCACTATCACACACTCCTGCTGGACATATATACCTTACTGACTACACTGACACACACTCACATCTTCACACTCACTATCACACACTCCTGTTGGAACATATATACCTTACTGACTACACTGACACACACTCACACCTTCACACTCACTATCACACACTCCTGCTGGAACATATATACAGTGAGGGAAAAAGGTATTTGATCCCCTGCTGATTTTGTACATTTGCCCACTGACAAAGACATGATCAGTCTATAATTTTAATGGTAGGTTTATTTGAACAGTGAGAGACAGAATAACAACAAAACAATCCAGAAAAACCCATGTCAAAAATGTTATAAATTGATTTGCATTTTAATGAGGGAAATAAGTATTTGACCCCTCTGCAAAACATGACTTAGTACTTGGTGGCAAAACCCTTGTTGGCAGTCACAGAGGTCAGACGTTTCTTGTAGTTGGCCACCAGGTTTGCACACATCTCAGGAGGGATTTTGTCCCACTCCTCTTTGCAGATCTTCTCCAAGTCATTAAGGTTTCGAGGTTGACGTTTGGCAGCTCGAACCTTCAGCTCCCTCCACAGATTTTCTATGGGATTAAGGTCTGGAGACTGCCTAGGCCACTCCAGGACCTTAATGTGCTTCTTCTTGAGCCGCTCCTTTGTTGCCTTGGCCGTGTGTTTTGGGTCATTGTCATGCTGGAATACCCATCCACAACCCATTTTCAATGCCCTGGCTGAGGGAATGAGGTTCTCACCCAAGATTTGACGGTACATGGCCCCGTCCATCGTCCCTTTGATGCGGTGAAGTTGTCCTGTCCCCTTAGCAGAAAAACACCCCCAAAGCATAATGTTTCCACCTCCATGTTTGACGGTGGGGATGGTGTTCTTGCGGTCATAGGCAGCATTCCTCCTCCTCCAAACACGGCGAGTTGAGTTGATGCCAAAGACCTCGATTTTGGTCTCATCTGACCACAACACTTTCACCCAGTTCTCCTCTGAATCATTCAGATGTTCATTGGCAAACTTCAGACGGCCCTGTATATGTGCTTTCTTGAGCAGGGGGACCTTGCGGGCGCTGCAGGATTTCAGTCCTTCACGGTGTAGTGTGTTACCAATTGTTTTCTTGGTGACTATGGTCCCAGCTGCCTTGAGATCATTGACAAGATCCTCCCGTGTAGTTCTGGGCTGATTCCTCACCGTTCTCATGATCATTGCAACTCCACGAGGTGAGATCTTGCATGGAGCCCCAGGCCGAGGGAGATTGACAGTTATTTTGTTTTTCTTCCATTTGCGAATAATCGCACCAACTGTTGTCATCTTCTCACCAAGCTGCTTGGCGATGGTCTTGTAGCCCATTACAGCCTTGTGTAGGTCTACAATCTTGTCCCTGACATCCTTGGAGAGCTCTTTGGTCTTGGCCATGGTGGAGAGTTTGGAATCTGATTGATTGCTTCTGTGGACAGGTGTCTTTTATACAGGTAACAAGCTGAGATTAGGAGCACTCCCTTTAAGAGTGTGCTCCTAATCTCAGCTCGTTACCTGTATAAAAGAGACCTGGGAGCCAGAAATCTTTCTGATTGAGAGGGGGTCAAATACTTATTTCCCTCATTAAAATGCAAATCAATTTATAAAATTTTTGACATGCGTTTTTCTGGATTTTTTTGTTGTTATTCTGTCTCTCACTGTTCAAATAAACCAACCATTAAAATTATAGACTGATAATTTCTTTGTCAGTGGGCAAACGTACAAAATCAGCAGGGGATCAAATACTTTTTTCCCCTCACTGTACCTTACTGACTACACTGACACACACACACCTTCACACTCACTATCACACACTCCTGCTGAACATATATACCATACTGACTACACTGACACACACACCTTCACACTCACTATCACACACTCCTGCTGAACATATATACCTTACTGACTACACTGACACACACACACACCTTCACACTCACTATCACACACTCCTGCTGAACATATATACCTTACTGACTACACTGACACACACACACACCTTCACACTCACTATCACACACTCCTACTGAACATATATACCTTACTGACTACACTGACACACACTCACACCTTCACACTCACTATCACACACTCCTGCTGGAACATATATACCTTACTGACTACACTGACACACACACACACCTTCACACTCACTATCACACACTCCTACTGAACATATATACCTTACTGACTACACTGACACACACTCACACCTTCACACTCACTATCACACACTCCTGTTGGAACATATATACCTTACTGACTACACTGACACACACTCACCAATTCACACCCACATACACATTCAACCACATTCCCTGTGGCTCTCCCACTCTCCTCCCTCTCTCTCTCCCTCTTCTCTCTCGCTCCTCTCTCTCTCCCTCTTCTCTCTCTCCCCTCTCTCTCTCCCTCCTCCCGCTCTCTCCCTCTTCCCTCTCTCTCTCTCCTCCCTCTCTCCACCCTCTCTCTCCCTCTCTCTCCTCACTCTTTCCCTCCCTCTCTCTCTCTCTCTCTACATCTATCTCTCTCTCCTCCCTCTCTCTTTGTTCTCAGCAGACTGCTCTAATGCTCATACTCCAGCTCTCCCATTAGACTGTCTGTCTGATGGTGTTGCTATTTATTATATATGAACATGACATGTTTCTGACACATTTGGTGTGTGTGTGTACGGTAGAAGGTATGATGTTTTTGATTGACCAGCTTTTGAAGAACTGCAGCAACCCCTGAAGTGAAGTGTGTGCGTGCCTGTGTGTGTGTGTGTTTGTACTGTATGTAAGATATGAGTGTGTCTGATGTTTGCTCCTCTATAGATTGCTCTCTGGTTCAAAAAGCTTTGCTGTTATGTCCTCAACAGCAGTGTGTATGTCTAAACAAACACACACACACTTAAGCTTGAACCCAAAGACCTAGTGCTGAGATGTTATGATTTGACAGAGAGGCAGATTCATTAGATAAATAGCAAGAAGAAAAGGTGTTAACAGACATATCTTTGAGAGTTCATCTCTTTCACTTTCAGTCGGTACACAGACAATTTGGACTGATTGTGAATTCATCGCTCATGATGATAGTCTATAGACTGAGAATGTAGCTCTGTCTTTCACTACGATATGAAAACACACTGACCACGTTTACATGCGCGCAGTATTCCAGATAGTAGCTCAAATCCCACTTAAGGTCTTATTCGGGATAAGCTGTTTACATGCACCTTTGATATCCCGCTCACGAGTATCCCTGTATCCATGAATAAACAGAATATTCCTCATTTAAGTTCATATGGGTTAAATGGAATATAGTAACTGAAATATGGACACTGACTGTAGGCCTATAACCTATAACCTCTCAGCGTAATATAATATTAACTCCTGCAGAATTATGCATTTCTTGAAGTAAAATGATACAACAAATGTTAATTTTGTCTCGGGAACAGGAGTGGAGAAATAGGATTTCTTTCTTTCAGCATCTCTTGAGAAAATGCTACTGCGTGTATAATGTGTTATGACAGAAGAGAAGCTGCATGTATCTAACTATAGTTGACAAACAAATGGCCTATCAGATGTCAGAAATTATAATATGGCCTGCCAAATGTCGGAAATTGTCATCAAAAACGTGTCTAAATTAGGGTCTAAAGTAGCCAGTAGGTTATACGGTCTAGTACGGATTTTATTATTATTATGGAATTATGGTGGATCAAACTGTGCAGGTAGCCTAGTTTTTTAAGTGATTTGTTTGACAATCAAATGAAAACACACATGATGTGCGAAACTGAGCCTGCGCAGACCGTGAAAAACAACAGTAAACAAGATAAAGATGTTTACATGCCACAGTATCCTGTATAAGATCAGCATATCCCAGGCATCTTATCCGTGTTTCTCATAACCGGGATACAAGCTTTTTCGGGTTATTGTAAACGGGATATGATGTTTATATGTGTCAACTTGACTATCCCAAATAATAACGGGATATTGGTGTGCATGTAAACGTGGCCACTGAATCAAAGGGAATGGGGAAGGGGAATATTTTGGGAGAGAGATAGGGAAAGAGAGGTAGAGAAAGGGGGAGAGAAATGGAGAGAGATAGAGAATATGAGAGAGGGTGAAAGAGAGGGGGAGAGCGGTGTCAAGAGGGATAGTGCTGATACCAGTGCTAATTGAACACAGCTGTAACGCGTTAAACATTAATTGCCAATTAATGAGACCGCATGCCCCCGGTTGAGTATGTCTTTAAAAAATAAGAGAAAAAAAGAAATTGAATGATTTACGGTGTCAAGAGGAAAGTCTCTCTCTCCCTCTTTCTTCCTGTCTTTCAGAGGCTTTCTGCTTCCTTCTGTCCATGAATCTAGTTTTCTGCCTCTTTCTCTCTGCTTCCCTCCTTTCATTCCCGTCTGCTCATTCTATCTCTCTGTGGAGAGAGTGGGATCTCACAAAAAGAGGAAGTGCTCCAGGGGAAAGGGGGATGAGGAGGAGGAAAGGAAACAGAAAGAGGGCAGAATGTATAGATGGAGCATTGACACACTAATGTGCTGCACTCACACTTGAATGGGAGTGTGTGTGTGTGTGTGTGTTCATGCTGTAGATGCCTGTGAGTTTGAGAGCTTCTGTGTGCTATAGGAGGGATACAGTACATGCAGTAGAAGTGTGTGTTGTGTAGTAGTATGAAGTGTGTATTTATGAACATTCCTCTGTGTGTGTGTGTGTGTGTGTGCGTGTGCGTGTGTGCGTGCGCGCATGTACTACCCAGATCTGTGTTCAAATACTATTTGAAATCTTTCAAATACTTTGACCGTTCGCTTTAGCCTGCCTGGAGTTCCAGGTGGACGGGCTGGATCGTTTGTACTTTTGGGGCTTTTCTATTTGTCCCATTTCAGCATGCAAGCTCAATCAAACCCAGTTAAAGTATTTGAAATTATGTCAAGTAGTTTTTGAACCCAGCTTTGGTACTACCTTACAGTAGGGCTGATCCTGTGCAGACCCGAGGTGAGTCCCAAATGGCACCTTATTCCCTATATAGAGCACTACTTTTAACCAGATCCCTGTGTGCCCTGGTCAAAAGTAGTGTACTATATAGGGGGTAGGGTGCCATTTAGGACGTAGAGTAGGTCTGGCCTGTGGATCCAGTGAGTCTGGCTCTAACTCTGTTATATAACTGTAGTGATTACAGCAACACTGATAACACTGCACTGTACAGCACTCACTGAATCGCATCCACCCTCTGTATCTCTCTCTCTCTCTCTCTCTCTCTCTCTCTCTCTCTCTCATCTCTCTCCATCTCGCTCTCTTTCTTCTCACTATCTCTCTCTTTCTTCTTACTATCTCTCTCTCTTTCTTCTTACTATCTCTCACATTCGTTCTCTCTGTTCTCTCTTCCTGCTCTGCTCTTCCTCACTCTCCTCTCTCTCTCTCTCCTCCCCCCTTCTCTGCCGTCAGTCCACCCCTCCCTCCTCTTTCCCCCTCTCCCTCTCTGCCCTCTCTTTCTGGCTGAGGCTCAAATATCGCAAATGCTATTACGTATTGGCTAAGGGCCAAATCTACACAGTAATAAATCAATAGGATGTTACATTACGTAATAGACCCAGAGAGATGTCTCACTGCTGACCCTGTTACACAGGTTTATTCCCCCTCCACTCCGCTCAGCTCACAGTACAGTACAGTATTGCTCTCTGTCTTCCTATTAATTCTCTCTTTCTGTTTCTTCTCTCTTTCTCATAATGTTATCGCTCTCTCTCTCTTTCTGCTACCCATATTAACTGTCTCTTTCTCACTCTCTTTCACTAATTATCTCTCTCTGCCACCCTTATAATCTCTCTCTGTGTCATTCTCATAGCTTAAAGGGCAATTCCACCATGCCTTGTTGCAAACAGGATGCATGTTTTGAAATATTTTGGCTTCCTTCTTTTCACTCTGTCAATTAGGTTAGTATTGTGAAGTAACTACAATGTTATTAATGCATCCTCAATTTCCTCCTATCACAGCCATTAAACTCTGTAACTGTTTTAATGTCACCATTGGCCTCATGGTGAAATCCCTGAGAGGTTTTCTTCCTCTCCAGCAACTGAGTTAGGAAGAACGGCTGTATCTTTGTAGTGACTGGGTGTATTGATACACCATCCAAAGTGTCATTAATAACTTCACCATGCTCAAAGGGATATTCAATGTCTGCTTTTTTTTTTCTTCCTACCAATAGTTGCCCTTCTTTGCTAGGCATTGGAAAACCTCTCTGGTTTTGTAGTTGAATCTGTGTTTGAAATTCAGTGCTCGACTGAGGGACTTTACAGATAATTGTATGTGTGGGGTACATAGATGAGGTAGTCATTCAAAAATTATGTTAAACACTATTATTGCACAAAGTGAGTCCATGCAAGTTATTATGTGACTTGTTAAGCACATTTTTACTCCTGAACTTATTTAGTCTTGCCATAACAAAGGGGTTGAATACTTATTGACTCAAGACATTTCAGCCTTTTATTTTGAATTAATTTGTAAACATTTAGAAAAACATAATTCCACTTTGACATTATGGGGTATTGTGTGTAGGCCAGTGACATAACATCTCAATTTAATCCATTTTCAATTCAGGCTGTAACACAACAAAATGTGGAAAAAGTTGAGGGGCGTGTGAATAGTTTCTGAAGCCACTGTATGTGAAAATGGCACGTTTCTATGATTAAAACGATAAGATGAAAGGTCTTAAAAAATGCTTCTCTGTGACATCACAGGGTAGGATTAAAAGCAGGGGTTGGAACCAAAATGATTTTCCAATCGTTTTGTTTTGAACAGAACCATTATTTCCAGTGGGACTGAAAAATAAATCCCTGCAACGTAAAATAACGTTATTAACCGCTTCCCATGCTTTTAAAATAACGGTTCTGTTCCGGAACAGTATAGATCACTTTAGGTTCGGGTTCTGTTCCTCAAATAATATCGTTATTTTCCAGTTTACGATCTGTTCCCTGAACCGGTTCTAACTCTTGATTAAAAACGTAATTAAAAAAACCTGCAACCTCATGTCACCGCAAATCTCATAGTGTTTGAAAATGTTTAAACTTTTTTACTTTGGTTGGTTGGTTATGCTCAAAACAGAGCAAAAATCATCCAGACCAAAATGTCACCATACTCTATAGATATCTAGGAGTGTGTGTATTCCATAGTGGAAACAAGGTGTATTACATTGAATTCTGGTCAGAGCAGTATGGTGTGTGTTTTATTTTGTATGGCAGTAACTTTTGGTGCACTCCTCTTTTCCGGTGCACTCTCTTCTCTCTCCCCTCTCTTCTCTCCCTCCTCGCCTGTGTAGGAGTATAAGGTCTGCTGTAAATGTAAAATAAATGGAACTTATTTTCCATATTGTCACGCTCTCTCTCTCTGGGCCGGAATACTGTCCGCTGCATGTGGCTGGCACTGGGAGACTGTGTGTGTGTGTGTGTGTGTGTGTGTGTGTGTGTGTGTGTGTGTGTGTGTGTGTGTGTGTGTGTGTGTGTGTGTGTGTGTGTGTGTGTATTTGAGAGGACATGAGCTATAGGAAACATCTCTGTGTTTGTGTGAGAAAACAGAAACATTGGGAGTGTGCGTGGCGGGCAGATGAGCTTACACACAAACACACATTGGTGTCATCATCCTGCCACATTCATTTAAATGCACACAACAGAAAGCAAAAACCTAATTTACTGTTATTATATACAGTATACAGCATGTACACTCTCAAGTGTTTCTACACTTTCCCTTATACATTACTGAGGATTTAATGCATACATAGTGTATGTATACATTCCAACACTTATACCCCTCTTTTAATAAAAAAAATACACACACATACACACACATACACACACACACAGAGAGAGAGAGAGAGAGAGAGAGAGAGAGAGAGAGAGAGAGAGAGAGAGAGAGACGTGGGAAGGAGAGAGAGAGAGAGAGAGAGAGAGAGAGAGAGAGGTGGGAAGGAGAGAGAGAGAGAGACGTGGGAAGGAGAGAGAGAGAGAGAGAGAGAGAGAGAGAGAGAGAGAGAGAGAGAGAGAGGTGGGAAGGAGAGAGAGAGAGAGAGACGTGGGAAGGAGAGAGAGAGAGAGAGAGAGAGAGAGAGGTGGGAAGGAGAGAGAGAGAGAGAGAGAGACGTGGGAAGGAGAGAGAGAGAGAGAGAGAGACATGGGAAGGAGAGAGAGAGAGAGACGTGGGAAGGAGAGAGAGAGAGAGAGACGTGGGAAGGAGAGAGAGAGAGAGACGTGGGAAGGAGAGAGAGAGAGAGAGAGACGTGGGAAGGAGAGAGAGAGAGAGAGACGTGGGAAGGAGAGAGAGAGAGAGAGAGAGATGTGGGAAGGAGAGAGAGAGAGACGTGGGAAGGAGAGAGAGAGGGTGAGAGAAGAGGCTCCTTCCACTCTCCAATCCCATCTGTTTGACACACGGAGGGAGGGAGGGAGGGGAGGAACAGGCGAATGAAATGAAAACGAGGCCAGAGCCTGGCTGAGAGAGGGGAGAGGAGAGGAGAGGAGAAGGGGAGGGGCTGTTTAGAGAAAAGCAGGGAAAAAAATGAGAGGCAGGCTGGGGGGTTGGGCTCCGGGATCTTTGGTGTAGTGTGTGTGTGTGTGTGTGTGTGTATATGCGCTCTATTCCTTTCCTTTCTTTGTTTGACTACTGAGTGGAAAAAAAGCGAGACAGAAAAAGAGTGTGTGTGTGTGAGCGAGAGAGAGAGAGAGAGAGAGAGGGTGAGGGAAAGAGGGAAAGAGGGAGAGAAAGGAAAAAGGAGATCCAAAGCGAGAAACACACTTTTTTTCTGGAAGAGAGAGAGACAAAGACGCAATTCTATTTAGGTATGATTTGTAGCCTTTTTTAAACACTGCATGCTTCTGACACTAGTGTCAGGTTGGGGGGCTGGTTGTGTGTGTGCGTGTATGTGTTTTTTTGTGTGCATCGGTCCGTCGCTCGGTGTGTGTGTGAGGGGGAGCCGGGTTCCCGGCCCCCGTCCGTCTGGTTTAAAGGGAACAGAAGGGAACAACACAAAGCTAGGGGCTGAAGCCGCTGCTGCTGGATATTTGCTGAGCTAGTCTGCCTCCACTACTCTGCTCTGCTCTGCCCTAGCTAGCTAACACAACACACACTCTGGATATTACTACTACCTAATCAGCACCTCTCAGCCTAACCCTAAACACGGTAAGAGCCTTCTCTTATTGCACACACACACACACACACACACACTACTATCATGTGAACAAAGCAGAATGCTAGGGATGTTTTAGCTAGCTTGCAAGCTACCACCAAGAGTTGACAAAATAAATCTAGAAGGAAAAAAGTTGCTGTGCAGCGGAGAGAGAGACTGGGGTTGTGTGTGTGTGTGTGTGTGTGTGTGTGTGTGTGTGTGTGTGTGTGTGTGGAATGTAGCATACACAAAGAGAGATTGTGCCTCAGCTGGGTTGTAGTGTGTTTATGATGCTGGCTGTCACTGACTTCTACCTGCTGTTGTTGGAGAGAAAAAAGTAGTTTATTTTTCCTTCTCTCTTTCTCATTCTCTCTCTCTCCCCTTCTATCTTGTTCTCTCTCTTTCTCGCTCCCCTTATTTCTCATTCTCTTCTCTCTCTTTCTTGCTCTCTTTCTCCTATCTTGTTCTCTCTCTCCTTCTATCTTGTTCTCTCTCCCCCTTCTATCTTGTTCTCTCTCCCCCTTCTATCTTGTTCTCTCTCTCCTTCTATCTTGTTCTCTCTCCCCTTCCATCTTGTTCTCTCTCTCCTTCTATCTTGTTCTCTCTCTCTCCTTCCATCTTGTTCTCTCTCTCTCCTTCTATCTTGTTCTCTCTCTCTCCTTCTATCTTGTTCTCTCTCTCCTTCTATCTTGTTCTCTCTCTCTTTCTCTCTCCCCTTCTATCTTGTTCTCTCTCTCCTTCTATATTGTTCTCTCTCTCCCCTTCTATATTGTTCTCTCTCTCTCTTTCTCTCTCCCCTTCTTTCTCATTGCCTCTCTTCTGCTCTTTCTTTCTCATGCACTCAGCGGAGGTACCCCCTACGATTTTAAATGCCAGCTTGCACAAAAAAAAAAAAATCTCTCTCTCTCTGTCTTTCTCTCCTAGCTGGTATGATTTAACATATTGATCTCTGCTATGGTAGTTGCTGGCTAAGCAATAAGCAGTACATACTTATCCCTATACGTACTGAGAGAGAGAGCCAGGGCTGAAGCTAGCTGAGGCTGTGTGTGTAGTATTGTAGTGTGTTTGGCATTGTGGCTGTTTGTAGCTGCTGGTCTGGTCTGGTCTGGGCTGGTCTGGTCTGGGCTGGTCTGGGCTGGTCTGGTCTGGTCTGGTCTGGGCTGGGCTGGGCTCCTCTGGTCTGGTCTGGTCTGGGCTGGTCTGGTCTGGGCTGGTCTGGTCTGGGCTGGTCTGGTCTGGTCTGGGCTGGGCTGGGCTGGGCTCCTCTGGTCTGGGCTGGTCTGGTCTGGCTGGTCTGGTCTGGGCTGGTCTGGTGTGTGCTGGTCTGTTGTAGTCGGGTGTGTGTGGTTGTTCCGGTCACTAGTCTGCGGTGAGTGAGTGTGTGTGTGTGTGTGGGGTGTGTGTGTGTGTTACTGATAGCAGGCGGATGTAGGGAGGAACTCGAGGGCTAATGTGAGATGTAGTAATCGGCATACTATTGTTGTGTGTGTGTGTGTGTGTGTGTGTGTGTGTGACATCCTACAGTAAGTTTGTTACGATTTTCTGCATTAGTCATGTCCCGGAGAATGGTATCAATGAAATATGTGTGTGCGTGCATCCGGTTTCCGCCTGGAGCTGCTGTTACGTGTGTGTGCGTGGTGTTCCCAGTTCTCCTTAAGTACCTGACTCAAACCAATCCAAACTCCTAGAGTATAGAAACACTCCTCACTAAAGCACTAGAGAAACACACACCACATCAGCAGCTGTAAACTGATACCTACTGATATTCCCCACCGACACAGACACATAGGAGAGCCCAAATCACTGAACCCATCTCCCCTGTCACTATTCCATTTGCCTCCTCCTCTCCTCTAGGGATTTTCCTGCCCTCCCTCCACCTTTGTTCTCTCTCTTTCTCTCCCTCGCTCCATAATCACTTGATTCATTCATTAATTAGCACCGGAAGTAGATCCCTCAGTTTCTCTTTTTTCCCCTCTTCCTGTCGGTAGCGAATCAGGCTACTGGCGCTCGGAGGCAGCAGGCGCAGCGGTTCACTCCGGGTCGACTGCTGTGCTAGTCTTAGAATAGATCTGGTGCGCCTGCCTCTGCCGTCATTATCGATCTATAAGGAAATATCTACTCTAGACAGGCACACTAATCTGTTTATAATCAGGGCACACACTATGTTACTACTACTTCTAATCCTAGCTTTACATAGATATGTCTGTTGGGGGTTTGTATTTATAGTACAGACTATATACACTACCGTTGAAAAGTTTGGGGTCACTTAGAAATGTCCTTATTTTCCATGAAAACATGCATGAAATGAGTTTGAATAGGAAATATAGCAAAATGCATAGGAAATGTAGTCATTGACAAGGTTAGAAATAATGATTTTTTATGGAAATAATAATTGTGTCCTTCAAACTTTGCTTTCGTCAAAGAATCCTCCATTTGCAGCAATTACAGCTTTGCAGACATTTGGCATTCTAGTTGTCAATTTGTTGAGGTAATCTGAAGAGATTTCACTCCATGCTTCCTGAAGCACCTCCCACAAGTTGGATTGGCTTGATGGGCACTTCTTACATACGATACGGTCAAGCTGCTCCCACAACAGCTCAATAGGGTTGAGATCTGGTGACTGTGCTGGCCACTCCATTATAGACAGAATACCAGCTGACTGCTTCTTCCCTAAATAGTTATTGCATAGTTTGGAGCTGTGCTTTGGGTCATTGTCCTGTTGTAGGAGGAAATTGGCTCCAATCAAGCGCCGTCCACAGGGTATGGCATGGCGTTGCAAAATGGAGTGATAGCCTTCCTTCTTCAAGATCCCTTTTTACCCTGTACAAATCTCCCACTTTACCACAACCAAAGCACCCCCAGACCATCACATTGCCTCCACCATGCTTGACAGATGGCATCAAGCACTCCTCCAGCATCTTTTCATTTGGTCTGCGTCTCACAAATGTTCTTCTTTGTGATCTGAACACCTCAAACTTCAATTCGTCTGTCCATAACACTTTTTTCCAATCTTCCTCTGTCCAGTGTCTGTGTTATTTTGCCCATCTTAATCTTTTCTTTTTATTGGCAAGTCTGAGATATGGCTTTTTCTTTGCAACTCTGCCTAGAAGGTCAGCATCCTGGAGTCGCCTCTTCACTGTTGACGTTGAGACTGGTGTTTAATGCGGGTACTATTTAATGAAGCTGCCAGTTGAGGACCTGTGAGGCATCTGTTTCTCAAACTAGACACTCTAATATATTTGTCCTCTTGTTCAGTTGTGCACCAGGGCCTCATATATATATATATATATATATATAAGTATATATAAGTATATGTATGTATGTATATGTGGGGGATATATTCCTAATTTATGTCCATAGATATATTATCGGCTAAATGTGTAGTATTTTGATATTGATCTTGGGATATAAGTGTGTATTTCTAACAGTGGAGGCTGGTGGGAGGTGCTATAAGAGGACAGGCTTAATGTAATGGCTGGAATGCAATCAATGGAACGGAGTCAAACATGTGGTTTCCATATGTTTGATGTGTTTGATACCATTCCATTGATTCCATTCCAGCCATTACAATGAGACTGTCCTCCTATAGCTCCTCCCACCAGCCTCCACCTCTAAAAATGTTAATTACAATTGAAATATAAGATGAAGTGTTATTTAGTTGACTTATGAGGTGATGATGACAGTGGCCTCTGGTGAGGATGTCCTTGCAGCAACAAACCAAGGCGTGGGTGTATGTGTGTGTGTGTGTGTGTGTGTATGTGTGCGTCCTCTATCTTTTCTCTGATGGTCGTCTGTTCCCTCTGCAGATGTGCACACACAGAGGGGTGTGTGTGTGTTTGTGTGTGTGCCACCCCAGCCCCTGGGTCAGTCCCCCATGGCTGAAGGGTGGATTGTGCATTCATTGGAATGAAGGCGGTGATGGTGGGGGGTGGGGAGAGAGAGAGAGAAGGTGGGAGAGGAGCGAGGGAGGGAGGGCGGGGGTGATTGAGTGTGCTGCCTGGAGAAGAAAGGGAGACAGAGAGAGGGGGGGGGGGCTGCCTGGTGTTGTGCTCGAGAAACAGGAGGAGGAGGTGGAGAGGAATAGACAAACAGAGAGAGACAGAGAGAGAGACGGCAGGGTGTGGGTTAGGGGTGGCTGGCTTAATGGCTGGCACCTGGGCTGAGGCTGGGACTGGGGGTTAGGACTGGAGTTTGGTTTAGGGGTTGGAGAGACTGGAGACTGGATTGGAGGAAAGAGAAATCCACATGCTTGGACTGACTTCCTTGTTTGTTCAAGTTTTTCTAGATTTGTGAGAGAAGCAGAGAAAGAGACACCAGATAGAGAAAGAGATGGTGTGTGTGTGAGAGAGAGAATTGAGACAGAGAGTTGAAAGAAAAACATAGGTGCACATGGTTTCCTGTGAGATGGAGACAGACTGGGATTTGTTTAGTTTAGTAAATGGATTCCAGTCCCTCCAGTCATGATAGGGACATCTCTGTACTGGGGCTGTGGAGTCACACACTCATACACACACACACATGTTTGTTTTACTATCTTTGTGGGGACCAAACAATTGATTCCCATTCAAAATCGTTTTTTCCCTAACCCCTAAACCTAACCCTTAACATAACCTTAACCTTAACCACTAACCCTAAACTTAACCCTAACTCCTAAACCTAACCATAATTCTAACCCTAAACGTAACCCCTAAGCCTAAAATAGCCTTTTTCCATGTGGGGACCAGCGAAATGTCCCCACTTGTCCGAATTTTCTCAAAACACATACATACACAAACCAGTGAGTCACAGTAGAGACATCTCTGTACAGGGGCTGGGGCTGGGAAATGACTAGTTTTACTCAACGAGCTGACACACACACATACACACACACACACACATCACCTATTACCTGCACCCCTTTACTCACCTGGGCCGCTTGGCAAGGACCCCACTCCCTCTCTCTTAAACTCTTATGAGAGCACACCCTACTTACTCCGTATTGTGTGTGGAGTGGGTGTAGTATTTGTATATGTTCGTATGTGAGTCATTGGTTTCTTGCCTTCTGTTCTCTCGACGGTGTGACAGGGTTAAGTGTGTGTGTATGTGTGTGTGTGTGTCCTGGCAGGGATTTTATGGCTTTCTGGTAAAGGCTAAAGACAGAGAGAATAAAAGAAGTAAGGGAGAACCTAGGCCCCAAATTGAAATAGAATATCCCTCCCCTGTGTTTTTACTCCTCTCTGTAATTCTCTGAACAACAGCTTTGGTGTTCATACTCTTTTTTTCACTCACTCCTTTCATTTTTGTCATTTAGCAGACACTCTTATCAAGAGCAACATACAGGAGCAATTAGGGTTAAGTGCCTTGCTCAAGGGCACATTGACAGATTCTTCACCTAGTAATCTCGGGGATTCAAACCATTGATCTTTCGGTTACTGTCCCAGCGCTCTTAACCACTAGGCTACCTTTCTCCCTCCCTTGTTTGTGTGTGGTGTTTCTCATCAGTTTGGACCGCCCAAACCAGCATTTCTCTGTGAATGTTTTTGTGTTTACGTGTGTGTGTGTGTGTGTGTGTGTGTGTGTGTGTGTGTGTGTGTGTGTGTACAAACATTATCTACACACACACCAGATGACACACTGCCTCATCAACCCTTTACCCCTCCCTCCTCAGTGTGTGCGTGCGTGCCCCGGCTACAGTAACCAGGTGGTCCCTCTCCTCTGCCCATGACCCTGTGTCACCCATGTGACCTTGGGGTCACCCCTGAGATGCTCTCATCGATCAGCACATCGGCTTACAGTAATGGATTAACCTGATTATGTTACCAGAGATGGAGGGATGAGAGGAGGAGAAGGTCTGGGTGGGAGAGAGGAGAGGAGAGGAGAGGAAGGGGATCGATGGCTGTGATTACCAAGATCAGAGAGTAGAGAGGGGTCAGATTGGGGTCATGGAGGCGGGAGGGGCACTAATGTTCCTCTTGTGATGTGTATGTTGTATGTCATATCATGTCGCAGGTTGATGGTCAGGCTTTGCTGAGCTTTGTGTTTCTCAGAACATTTGTCAATACAGAATACTGTCACTCCTCTCCTCCTTTCCTCCAACTCTCCATAGCCACCCTCCCTACTCCTCCTCTTTTTCCAGCCACCTAATAATAATAATAATGATATTAACAAATGGGATTTCAACAAATGGGATTTCAAACACTTTTTTTAAAGTACAACAAGGACACTCATTCTACACTGTACAACAAGGACACTCATTCTATCTCCCTTCACTTCTCCTTTTCCCTCCCCTCCTCACCCTCTCTCCTCCCTATCACTCAGCTGATAGTAGTACATACTGTATGCCGAATTGAACCCTATTCCCTATATGGTCAAAAGTAGCGCACTAAATAGGGATAGGGTGTCATTAGGTACGCAGCCGTTGTCTCTCTTTGTCCTGTATCAGTGTGTCGGTCTACCCTAATTCTCCAGTGCACTCTGACCCCTAACTAGGTTGAATAGAACCCTACGGCCTTAGCTAGGTTGCGTAATGGCAGTGATAACACAACTCTAGCTGTATCTAGCACGCACTCTGCTAGATGACAGGGAACGCTGAGCTGTCAGGTAGAACTGCTATTGTTTTCTATTATACAGTATATTCTATTATATTCGGTTATTATTCAGTTAGAATGAGGCTGAGAAGTTTAGATTTGCAATATGTTCATTTTTGGGGGGGATAGTATTGAGGTGTGTATGTGAAGGTTTGGTTGTGTGGAGGTAGGAGGGAATGTTGTGTGTGTGTGTTTTTGACAATGAAGAAGGGTGTTTGTGTGGAAGTGAGAGATGTGTTTATGTTACGTGAACATAACCACTATTCTTTGCGTGCGTGCTTAGCTCTGGGGAGTGTGTGTGTGTCTGTGTACAGACTTGTGTCTGTCTTCGCTCAGACATCTGTAACCTGATCCCACTCCTATGGATTAAGGAGCAGACATTGAGACCCTCTCTCCCCCTATCTCTCTGACTGTCTGCATATATTATTTCATCCGCCTCTCCCTTCCCTGGCCCTCTCTCTCTCTCTCTCTCTCTCTCTCTCTCTCTCTCTCTCTCGCTCTCAATTCAAATTCAACTCAATTTCAATTTAAGGGCTTTATTGGCATGGGAAACATATGTTTACATTGCCAAGTGAAATAGATAATAAACAAAAGTGAAATAGACAATAAAAAATGAACAGTAAACATTACACTCACAAAAGTTCCCAAGGAATAGAGACTTTTCAAACGTCATATTATCGCTCTCTCTCTCGCTCTCTCTCTCTCTCTCTCTCTTTCTCCCCCCTCTTTCTCCTCTTTCTCTCTCTCTCCCTCTCCCTCTCTCCCCCTTCCATCTCTCTCTCTGTATCTCTCTCTCTCTCCCTATCCCCCCCTCCCTCCTTCCCTCCCCCATCCCTATATCTCTCTGTTATCAGTATATATTACAGTAGAGAGGGTCAGTGTTGTGTTGATGTAGTAATTGATTTCTCGGTTTTCTTTTTTCTGGCTGGTGTTAGATGTCTGGAGCCCTAATCCACCATACACACAGTCCTGCTCCTCTGGAATGAGCTACTGTGGAACGTGCGCCACACACACACACACGAATGCACACACATACACACACACACACACACAGTGGTTCTGTGGGGGTATATGAGTCTTATGTGTTTCAGACAGCCAGACTAAACTCAGGAGTGGAGTGTGTCTGTCTCTGCCTCTCTCCCCCAGACACCTCCATATCAGCTGAGCCCAGTGGACTTACTGCTCAGAACAAAGACTCCATTATACACTACATTACCAAAAGTATGTGGACATCTGCTCGTCGAACATCTCATTCCAAAATCATGGGCATTAATATGGAGTTGGTCCCCCCTTTGCTGCTATAACAGCCTCCACTCTTCTAGGAAGGCTTTCCACTAGACTTGCTCCCATTCAGCAACAAGAGCATTAGTGAGGTCGGACACTGATATTGGGCGATTAGGCCTGGCTCGCAGTCAGCGTTCTAATTAATCCTAAAGGTGTTCAATGGGGTTGAGGTCAGGGCTCTGTGCAGGCCAGTCAAGTTCTTCCACACCAATCTCGACAAACCATTTCTGTATTTACCTCGCTTTGTGCACGGGAGCATTGTCATGCTGAAACAGGAAAGGGCCTTCCCCAAACTGTTGCCACAAAGTTGGAAGCACGGAATCGTCTAGTATGTCATTGTATGCTGTAGCGGTAAAATGTCCCTTCATTGGAACTGAGGGGCCTAGGCTGAACCATGAAAAACAGCCCTAGACCATTATTCCTCCTCCACCAAACTTTACAGTTGGCACTATGCATTGGGGCAGGTAGCGTTCTCCTGGCATCCGCCAAACCCAGATTTGTCCGTCAGACTGCCAGATGTTGAAGCGTGATTCATCACTCCAGAGAACGCATTTCCACTGCTCCAGTCCAATGGCGGCGAGTTTTACACCAGTCCAGCCGACAAATGGCATTGCGCATGGTGATCTTAGGCTTGTGTGCGGCTGCTCGGCCATGGAAACCCATTTCATGAAGCTCCCGACCAACAGTTATTGTGCTGACGTTGCTTCCAGAGGCAGTTTGGAACTCGGTAGTGAGTGTTGCAACCCAGGACAGACGATTTTTACACGCTACGCGCTTCAGCACTTCAGTGGTCCCATTCTGTGGGTTTGTGTGACCTACAACTTCGCGGCTGAGCCGTTGTTACTCCTAGACGTTTACACTTCACAATAACAGCACTCACGGTTGTCCGGGGCAGCTCTAGCAGGGCAGAAATTTGACAAACTGACTTGTTGGAAAGGTGGCGTCCTATGACGGTGCCACGTTGACGGAGCCACACCGCAGAGGAGCAGGCTACACCCACACATATAGGAGGCCAGAGTGAACACACAGAACTATGTATACGTTAGGCTACTAAACCAGCACTAGAGGGAACACACATAATTGCATGCATTCACACTAGTGTTGAGTTCATTTGAGTGCGTAGAATTGTTCTTTTGAATTGAACTGCCTTTTAATCTCTACTGCCTTATTTTCCACTCTCACTCTCTATCTCCCCTGCCCATTGCTCAATAGATATTATATCAAGTGCATATTGGGGTGTGTGTGTAACTAGTTCACTGGCATTAGGTAATATTCTATTTTGATAATAATTGCCTAGATGTGTTGTGCAAACAAAAGGGAATGGTGTGGTTATAGGCTATGCACATCCTGCGTCCCAAATGGCACCCTATTTTGTAGTGCACTTTATATGGGCTCTGGTCAAAAGTAGTGCACTATAGGGAATAGGGTGCCATTTGGGACACAGGCATAATGACATATGGAGATCATATTACGCCAGGATATCAACACAGCTGCTTATGGATGCCTGGCAGGATGTAACATTCAGCTAAACACACACTGTTGTAGGACCATATCTATCAGCACTACTAGCATGAAGAGTAATAGCTCCCTTGTAGCTCAGTTGGTAGAGCGTGGTGCTTGTAACGCCTGGGTAGTGGGTTCAATTCCGGGGACCACCCATATGTAAAAGGTATGCACGCATGACTGTAAGTCGCTTTGAATAAAAACATCTGCTAAATGGCATATTATGATGAAGGCTTAATCATATCAATTAGGGGTGATAGCTATACAATGTTGTTCATTATCTTAGGCTCTGTATGAATTCATTTATTCTTGCTTATCATTTCTGCTTATCAAGTTAGAGTCATTTCTGCAATCTCCTATTTATAAGCTCTAGGGTCGTTCCATGTCATTTCAGCAAGCCATGACACCCAGCATCTCAGATTGTTCTGAAATCCTTTCTGTAGTTAGAAACAGATAAGATACGTTTTCTGGAAGCATTATTTTATTGAAATATAATTAGATCTTTGATAAATTAAGCGAATTGATTGCACCCAAATTGGCCATTTGAATTTATATGATTCATATAGTATAGTATAGTATAGTATATAAAATAATTATAGAACCTAACATCTGATTTTGATTTTTTTTAAATCGAACAATGAGTAAGACATGAGGAATCCAAAGTGGTCAAAAAACATCCACGGTAGCCCCCACACCCCATGCCAATCCCACCCCAACAACGAGCATATACAGTAGTATCAGTTCTCTATGTTTGACAAGTAGTATGGAGCTGCAGCTCAGAGTATTGTTTCTTCATACTATGTAATTTATTCTCAGTGAATGTTTTTACCCCCCTGTTCAGAGAAATTAGCCATTGAAGTGGTTGGGTTTATGTCCCATCCTACATTTGAAACAGTAGCCAGGTAAACAAAACCAAAGCATGAGTTGCTGTCATACCTGGTCCATAGACTGCTTACAGGGTAAGAAAACCAATGCGTAATTTTGTAATTTGGGTGAACTATCCCTTTAACAATATCACCTAATTGCAGAAACAGCACCATCTAGTGGTCAGAACCTGGCGATATCAGGATGTTGGATGGGACATAAACCCTACAACTTCAATGACACATTTCTCTGAACATGTTTCAACTAGATAATGTTGCAGGAATGCTAATCTTACCTGTTTCTAACAGCATAAATGATTTCAGAACAATCTGAGATGGTGGGTGTTGAAATCCTCTTTCTTGTGCTTTTTGAGGTGGAACGACCCTTTACTGTTCACTTGAAGACTGTAGATCTTCATAATAAGGTGTTTTATATACAGCTGCTATATTATATTCATGACTTGTAGATTATGGGAAGTGTAATTGAATAGATGGAAGGCTCATGCTGATATGACTGACTATAGAGAGATGGGAGTAGAGAAATAGAAAGAGAGATAGGGAGGGGGAGATGGGAGGAAGAGAAAGAAGGGGAGGAAGAGTGAAAGATAGAGTGAAAGAGAGCGGAGGAGAGCAGGTAGTAAACATTTGGCGTCATAAATAAAATGTCAGGAATCATTGGTGCGTTTTAGCCAGTGCTCAGGATAGCGTGAAATCTGGCTTCACCTCCTTCTCCTCTCTCTATTCGTTCTCTCTCCCCATGTTCTCTCTCTCCTTCCTCCAACCCTCTCTCTCTCTCTCTCTCTTCCCCCTCTCTCTGTAGAGGGTAATTGAGGTGTATGACCTTGCTGTGGGCCTAGCAGGTGTGAGGGAGGAGGGAGGAAGCAGGGAGGGAGGAGTTGGACATTAGCCCTCCAGCCATAAGCTGTGGGTTTATATAGTCCAGGGCTGTCTCGCTGGCTGTGGATAGATGTGTAATTATGTTTTGTCAGCATTTTAGAGAGAGAGCAAATGTATAAGTGTCAATGGGTGTGTAGATATTTGTTAGTGGGCCAAGATATACCTAAACAGTATATAGGCCTATACCTAGGTGTGTGGGGGTAGCCTATAGCTATAACAAATGTGTAATTAATTTGTGTGTGCGTGCTGGCGTCTCTACTCCAAAGTGGTGTGAAACAGAACAGCAGTGTGATTTCACATACCCCCTCTTTTCTCCTCCTCCCCTCCCCCTCTTCTCTCCTCCTCCCCTCCCCCTCTTCTCTCCTCCCCCTCTTCTCTCCTCCCCCCTCCTCTCCTCTTCTCTCCTCCTCCCCTCCCCCCTCTTCTCGCCTGCTCCCCTCCCCCCTCTTCCCTACCTCCTCCCCCTCTTCTCTCCTCCTACCCTCCCCCCTCTTCCCCTCTGCTCCCCCTCTTCTCTCCTCCTACCCTCCTTCTCTTCTCCTATTCCCCCTCTCTTCTCTCCTCCTACCCTCCCTCTCTTCTCTCCTCCTACCCTCGCTCTCTTCTATCCTCACCTCCCCCTCTTCTCTCCTCCTCCCCTCCCCCTCTCCTCCCCTCCTACTCTCCTCCCTTCCTACTCTCCTCTCCGCCTCCCCTCTTACTCTCTCTCTCTCTGGCTGCACAGTAGCTCTGTCCTACATCTGTGTCATGTCACTGGGTTCTGTCATTCCTAGAGTAACCCTCTCTCTCTCTCTCCCTCTCACTCACTCCCTCCCTTTCTCCCTATCAATTCAATGGGCATGGGAAACATATGTTTACATTGCCAAACCAAGTTAAATAGATCATAAACAAAAGAGAAATAAACAATAACAAATGAACAGTAAACATTACACTCACAAAAGTTTCAAAAAAATTAAGACATTTCAAATGTTACATTATGTGTTGTAACAATTTGCAAATAGTTTAAGTACAAAAGGGAAAATAAATAAACATAAATAAGGGTTTTATTTACAATGGTGTTTGTTCTTCACTGGTTGCCCATTTCTTGTGGCAACAGGTTAAAAATCTTGCTGCTGTTATACACACTGTGGTATTTCACCTAATATATATTTATTTTCGAATTCTTTGAAGGTCTGTGTAAAATGAGGGAAATATGTCATAAATGTATGGTCACAAATTTGGCAGGATGTTAGGAAGTGCAGCTCAGTTTCCACCTCATTTTGTGGGCAGTGTGCACATAGCCTGTCTTGTCTCGAGAACCAGGTCTGCCTACAGCGGCCTCTCAATAGCAAGGCTATGCTCACTGAGTCTGTACATAGTCAAAGCTTTCCTTAAGTTTAGGTCAGTCACAGTGGTCAGGTATTCTGCCACTGTGTACTCTCTGTTTAGGGCCAAATAGCATTCCAGTTTGCTCTGTTTTTGGGTTAATTCTTTCCAATGTGTCAAGTAATTATCTTTTTGTTGTCTCATGATTTGGTTGGGTCTAATTGTATTGCTGTCCTGGGGATCTGTGGGGTCTGTTTGTGTTTGTGAACAGAGCCCCAGGACCAGCTTGCTGATGTGACTCTTCTCCAGGTTCATCTCTCTGTAGGTGATGGCTTTGTTATGGAAGGTTTGGGAATCGCTTCCTATTAGGTGGTTGTAGAATTTAACGGCTCTTTTCTGTATTTTGATAATTAGCGGGTATCGTCGTAATTCTGCTCTACATGCATTATTTGGTGTTTTACGTTGTACATGGAGGACGTTTTTGCAGAATTCTGCAGGCAGAGTCTCAATTTGGTGGTTGTCCCATTTTGTGAATTCTTGGTTGGTGAGCGGACCCCAGACCTCACAACCATAAAGGGCAATGGGCTCTATAACTGATTCAAGTATTTTTTGCCAGATCCTAATTGGGATGTTGAATTTTATGTTCCTTTTGATGGCATAGAAGGCCCTTCTTGTCTTGTCGCTCAGATCGTTCACAGCTTTGTGGAAGTTACCTGTGGTGCTGATGTTTAGACCGAGGTAGGTATAGTTTTTTGTGTGCTCTAGGGCAACGGTGTCTAGATGGAATTTGTATTTGTGGTCCTGGCAACTGGACCTTTTTTGAAACACCATTATTCTTGTCTTACTGTGATTCACTGTCAGGGCCCAGGTCTGAGAGAATCTGTGCAGAAGATCTAGGTAGCGCTGTAGGCCCTCCTTGGTTGGGGACAGTAGCACCAGATCATCAGCAAACAGTAGACATTTGACTTCAGATTCTAGTAGGGTGAGGCCGGGTGCTGCAGACTGTTCTAGTGCCCTCACCAATTTGTCGATATACTGTAAATGTTAAAGAGGGTGGGGCTCAAGCTGCATCCCTGTCTCACCCCACGACCCTGTGGAAAGAAATATGTGTGTTTTTTGCCAATTTTAACCACACACTTCCTCCAACACTGCTTTCCATTAATTTATATAGCAGACCTTCATGCTAAATTGAGTCAAAAGTGTGGGGGGGGGGGGGGGGGACGACGACAATGCAAGTATTCCGGGTAGCCATTTGATTAGCTGTTCAGGATTCTTATGGCTTGGGGGTAGAAGCTGTTAAGAAGCCTTTTGGACCTAGACTTGGCGCTCCGGTGCCACTTGCCTTGCGGTACCAGAGAAAACATTCTATGACTAGGGTGGCTGGAGTCTTTGACAATTTTTGGGGCCTTCCTCTGACACCGCCTGGTATAGAGATCCTGGATGGCAGGAAGGTTGGCCCCAGTGATGTACTGGGCCATACGTACTACCCTCTGTAGTGTCTTGCGGTCGGAGGCCGAGCAGTTGCCATACCAGGCAGTGATGCAACCAGTCAGGATGCTCTTGATGGTGCAGCTGTAGAACTTTATGAGGACCTGAGGACCCATACCAAATCTTTTCAGTCTCCTGAGGGGGAATAGGCTTTGTCGTACCCTCTTCACAACATTCTTTGTGTGTATGGACCATGATAGTTTGTTGGTGATGTAGACACCAAGGAACTTGAACCTCTCAACCTGCTCCACTACAGCCCTGTCGATAAGAATGTGGGCGTGCTCGGTCCTCTTCTTTTTCCTGTAGTCCACAATCATCTCCTTTGTCTTGATCACGTTGAGGGAGAGGTTGTTATCCTGGCACCACACGGCCAGGTCTCTGACCTCCTCCCTATAGGCTGTCTCATCATTGTCGGTGATCAGGTCTACCACTGTTGTGTCGTCGGCAAACTTAATGATAGTGTTGGAGTCGTGCCTGGCCATGCAGTCATGGGTGAACAGGGAGTACAGTAGGGGACTGAGCACGCACCCCTGAGGGGCCCCCGTGTTGAGGATCAGCGTGGCACATGTGTTGTTACCTACCCTTACCACCTGGGGGGTGGCCCGTCAGGAAGTCCAGGATCCAGTTGCAGAGGGAGGTGTTTAGTCCCAGGGTCCTTAGCTTAGTGATGAGGTTTGAGGACACTATGGTGTTGAACGCTGAGCTGTAGTCAATGAATAGCATTCTCACGTAGGTGTTCCTTTTTTCCAGGTGGGAAAGGGCAGTGTGGAGTGTAATAGAAATGGCATCATCTGTGGATCTGTTGGGGCGGTATGCAAATTGTAGTGGGTCTAGGGTTTCTGGGATAATGGTGTTGATGTGAGCCATGACCAGCCTTTCAAAGCACTTCATGGCTACATATGTGAGTGCTACGGGTCGGTAGTCATTTAGGCAGGTTACCTTAGTGTTCTTGGGCACAGGGACAATGGTGGTCTGCTTGAAACATGTTGGTATTCAAGACTCAGTCAGGGACAGGTTGAAAATGTCAGTGAAGACACTTGCCAGTTGGTCAGCTCATGCTCAGAGTTCACGTCCTGGTAATCCTTCTGGCTACACGGTTGTCCGGAACAGCTTATGCTCTCAAGCATGCTTCAGTGTTGCTTGCCTCGAAGCGAGCATAGAAGTAATTTAGCTTGTCTGGTAGGCTCGTGTCACTGGGCAGCTCACGGCTGTGCTTCCCTTTGTAGTCTGTAATAGTTTGCAAGCCTTGCAACATCCGACGAGCGTCTGAGCCATTGTAGTACGATTCAATCTTAGTCCTGTATTGACGCTTTGCCTGTTTGATGGTTCGTCGGCGGGCATAGCGGGATTTCTTATAAGTGTCCGGGTTAGAGTCCCGCTCCTTGAAAGCGGAAGCTCTACCCTTTAGCTCAGTGCAGATGTTGCCTGTAATCCATAGCTTCTGGTTAGGGTATGTAAGGACGGTCACTCTGGGGATGACGTCATCGATGCACTTATTGATGAAGCCAGTGACTGATGTGGTGTAGTCTTCAATGCCATCGGAAGAATCCGGGAACATATTCCAGTCTGTGCTAGCAAAACAGTCCTGTAGTTTAGCATCTGCATCATCTGACCACTTGGTAAATAGTGTGGTCTACAGCCTATCATGAGATACTCTACCTCAGGCGAGCAAAACCTTGAGATTTCCTTAATATTGGATTTCGTGCACCGGCTTTTGTTTACAAATACACACAGACCGCCACCCCTTGTCTTACCGGAGGCAGCTGTTCTATCTTGTCGATGCAGCGTATATGCCGCCAGCTGTATGTTATCCATGTCATCAGTCAGCCACGACTCGGTGAAACATAAGATATTACAGTTTTTAATGTCCCATTGGTAGGATATCCGTGATCTTAGTTAGTCTATTTTGTTATCCAATGATTGTACATTGGCTAATAGGACTGATGGTGGAGGCAGATTACGCACTCACCGTCAGATCCTTACAAGGCACCCCGACCTACATCCCCGATATCTCCGTCTCTTTCTCATGCGAATGACGGGTATTTGGGCGTTGTCGGGTGTCTGAAGAAAATCCTTCACGTCCGACTCATTAAAGAAAACATATTCTTCCAGTACGAGGTGAGTAATCGCTGTCCTGATATCCAGAAGCTCTTTTCGGTCATAAGAGACGGTGGCAGAAACATTATGTACAAAATAAGTTACAAATAACGCGAAAAAACACACACAATTGCACAATTGGTTAGGAGCCCGTAAAACGGCAGCCATCTCCTTCAGCGCCATTCACATCCTGACTAGTCTGACTAGTCTCCCAGTCCCTGCCGCTGAAAAACATCCCCACAGCATGATGCTGCCACCACCATGCGTCACCTCTAGACGTGATGCTTGGCATTCAGGCCAAAGAGTTCAATCTTGGTTTCATCAGACCAGAGAATCTTGTTTCTCATGGTCTGAGAGTCCTTTAGGTGCCTTTTGGCAAACTCCAAGCAGGCTGTCATGTGCCTTTTACTGAGGAGTGACTTCCGTCTGGCCACTCTACTATAAAGGCCTGATTGGTGGAGTGCTGCAGAGATGGTTGTACTTCTGGAAGGTTCTCCCCTCTCCACAGAGGAACTCTGGAGCTCTGTCAGAGTGACCATCCGGATCTTGGTCACCACTCTGACCAAGGCCCTTCTTCCCCGATTGCTCAGTTTGGCCGGGCGGCCAGCTCTAGGAAGAGTCTTGGGGGTTCCAAACTTCTTCCATTTAAGAATGATGGAGGCCACTGTGTTCTTGGGGAGCTTCAATGCTGCATACATTTGTTGGTACCCTTCCCCAGATCTGTGCCTCGACACAATCCTGTCTCGGAGCTCTACGGACAACTCATTCGATCTCATGTCTTGGTTTTTGCTCTGACATGCACTGTCAACTGCGGGACCTTATATAGACAGGTATGTGCCTTTCCAAATCATGTCCAATCAATTTAATTTACCACAGGTGGACTCCAATCAAGTTGTAGAAACATCTCAAGGATGATCAATGGAAACAAGATGCACCAGAGCTCAATTTGAGTCTCATAGCAAAGGGTCTGAAAACATATGTAAATAAGGTATTTCTGTTTTTAACTTTTTTTTGTAAATAAAAAAAAATAATCTAAAAACCTATTTTCGCTTGGTCATTATGGGGTATGGTGTGTAGATTGATGAGGAAAACTATTATTTGATACATTTTAGAATAAGGCTGTAACTTAACAAAATGTGGAAAAAGGGAAGTGGTCTGAATACTTTCCGACGGCACTGTATATGGAGACTGTTTAGTGCCAAAAATAAGGTGTTAAATACATGTTAAAAAAAAGAATATATGGGTTAATTTGTATGGGCTAATAGCAGTAAGGCTAAATAAAAATGTTCATAAAAAGAAAATGTCCTATATATTTTTTATACTTCACGGGTTCTTAAAATTCAAAAGCAAAAAGCAAAAAGCAAAATAATCATTGGTATGACCATCTTAAAACAATTCCATATAGCTTAGTTTGTTCTTTGTTATAGAGCCAAAATGATTGGAGAAGTGGTTTATCCATAAATTACATCTCAGTTTTGGATAGATAACTTTGTGTTGTTGTGTGTCCGATTTTCCCAGAAGTGGTTAGATTCTAAGGATTCTTCAAGTACATTGAGCTGATTTCAAACGTGCTGTTGCTTATTTTTTCTTAGTGTATTTCTGTACTGTGTGTTTCACCATAGTGTAGGCGTAGGCTCAGGTTTTCTGGGTCTCTGTTTTTGGTTGGATAGGTTTCTCAATTTCTTTCATAGGTTTTTGCATTCTTCATCAAACCATTTGTCATTGTTGTTCATTTTCTTAGGTTGTCTACTTGAAATGTGTAGATTTGATAGGGAAGCTGAAGGTCAACTATACTGTTTAGTGCAAGTTTACACCTTCACTATAGCAGTGAAACGTTTTGTCCAGGAAGTTGTTTAAAGGGATTGAATTTCATGTGACCCAGTAGTTTTTTGGTTGGTTTCTACACTACTTTCCTTCCATCTATAGCAATTCTTAATATTATGCAGTTCCTTAGGCATTGATGCCTCATGATTGAGTAATGCTCTGTTCAAGCAGACTGGTTTTGCTGTGATCTGATAGGGTTGTACTACTGCCAAGGGATGAGCTGTAGGTGTACCTACCATACCTCTCTCTCTCTGTCATCTCTCTGTGTTTAAGTATCTCTTCTCCTCCTCTCCCCCTCTATTCCTTCCCTCCCTCTCCTCTCTCTCTCTCTCCATCTGTTCAGTAAATATTCTCTCTCTCCACCAGCAGGAAGCTTGCTGTGCAAACACACTTACAGATGATTGCCCTCTCCCATACACAGCCATTAAACTGACTCCGTGCATACATTAATATAATATTAATATAATACCCACGCTCTTCCTTCCATTCTAGCTATGTGTATATGAATGTGTGGGTTCGAGTAGGTGTGTATACGTGCGTGTAGGGCCGGTGTGTGCAAGCCCTAAGGCTCCTCCCTCCAGTGAGAGGCAGACAGACGTGTGGGGCAGATTGAGTTCCGCCTCATTTCCCCTGCCCTCACACAGATGGGAAAGGACACACACGCACACACACACACACCTGCACACATGTGTGTGCATATGGACACACACATGCACACACGCACACATACACACCTGCACACAGGTGCATATGGACACACACATGCACACACACACACACACACACACAGACCTGAATGCAGGTTAAGACTGTATTCACAAAGGCCAAGTTAGGCAGTTTAGTGTGTGAAATGACTGTACTGAGTGCAACTGTAGTCTGGCTGTAGCCTGATTCCTAGGATGACAACTAAAGACTGGCAGCCCGTTGCCACGGTGACATAGCAGATTAAGCAATGGCGTGACATGAGACCAGTACAAAGTCACCACCACAGTCACTCCCCCAACACACATACACACACCATATTTCATACTCATAGCCACACACACACACAGACCCACCACTACAATATTCATAACTCTGTTGGATAATTTATTCCGGACATGACAGGACTCATATTTGCGTTACATTTTTCATGCTAGTATCAAAAGGTACAGCTCACTCAGCGGAGGTGGGGGGACGTTAATAACAGTGACACCGGGTAGGTGTTTTTCCCAGAACATTAGCTAAGATTCCCATTATGTTTTAGTTAGGGTTTTATCTAACATTAGGATGATAACATCCCAAAAATATTCAAATGTCTTTCATAAAAACAATGTTTTTGAATGAAATATCCTTAGAATGTTCTCATAACATTCACTAAAATCTTGTGCACACAACATCTGTAAGAAACACCACAGAACATTCCCTAAAAGTTCTCATTAGGTTTCCAGGTAATGTAATAACACAATGTACCAAAATTGGTTCTGTGAAAGTTCCCTGAACATTTGTTAGATTGCAGCAAATGTTCTCATAAAAACAAAATCTGGCCAGTTGTGCTGATGATTATGTAATGTTTGTATAAAACAGTCGCCTGATGTTGCAAGAACATTCCCAGAACACATTTAGTCTGATATTTAAATGTTCCCAGAATGTTTCATTAAGTTGTGGGAACGGTCGGGTGGGAACATTTTTGCACCCTTAAAGAAACATTGTAGAATCATCCAGACAACTGGACAGTTTTTTGTGTTTTGGGAAAATATATTTTGTGATGTCCCCACAATGTTCCCACCAGACTGTTCAAACAATCTAATGAAACATTCTGGGAACCTTTAAAGAACAAACAAAATGTGTTCTAGGAACATTCTTGCAACATCCGGTGAATGTGTTTTGCACCCTAAACATCCCCGTCTCCAACGATCAACGTAGCCGGTCTACTAACGACCGGTCCTGGCAACCATCATTACGCACACCTGGACTTCATCATCACCTTGATTACATTTACATTTAAGTCATTTAGCAGACGCTCTTATCCAGAGCGACTTACAGTTAGTGAGTGCATACAGTGAGGGAAAAAAGTATTTGATCCCCTGCTGATTTTGTACGTTTGCCCACTGACAAAGAAATGATCAGTCTATTATTTTAATGGTAGGTTTATTTGAACAGTGAGAGACAGAATAACAATAAAATAATCCAGAAAAATGCATGTCAAAAATGTTATAAATTGATTTGCATTTTAATGAGGGAAATAAGTATTTGACCCCCTCTCAATCAGAAAGATTTCTGGCTCCCAGGTGTTTATTATACAGGTAACGAGCTGAGATTAGGAGCACATTCTTAAAGGGAGTGTTCCTAATCTCAGCTTGTTACCTGTATAAAAGACACCTGTCCACAGAAGCAATCAATCAATCAGATTCCAAACTCTCCACCATGGCCAAGACCAAAGAGCTCTCCAAGGATGTCAGGGACAAGATTGTAGACCTACACAAGGCTGGAATGGGCTACAAGACCATCGGCAAGCAGCTTGGTGAGAAGGTGACAACAGTTGGTGCGATTATTAACAAACGAAAGAAACACAAAAGAACTGTCAATCTCCCTCGGCCTGGGGCTCCATGCAAGATCTCACCTCGTGGAGTTGCAATGATCATGAGAACGGTGAGGAATCAGCACAGAACTACACGGAAGGATCTTGTCAACGATCTCAAGGCAGCTGGGACCATAGTTACCAAGAAAACAATTGGTAACACACTATGCCGTGAAGGACTGAAATCCTGCAGCGCTCGCAAGGTCCCCCTGCTCAAGAAAGCACATATACAGGCCCGTCTGAAGTTTGCCAATGAACATCTGAATGATTCAGAGGAGAACTGGGTGAAAGTGTTGTGGTCAGATGAGACCAGAATCGAGCTCTTTGGCATCAACTCAACTCGCCGTGTTTGGAGGAGGAGGAATGCTGCCTATGACCCCAAGAACACCATCCCCAACGTCAAACATGGATGTGGAAACATTATGCTTTGGGTGTGTTTTTCTGCTAAGGGGACAGGACAACTTCACCGCATCAGAGGGACGATGGACGGGGCCATATACCATCAAATCTTGGGTGAGAACCTTCCCTCAGCCAGGGCATTGAAAATGGGTTGTGGATGGGTATTCCAGCATGACAATGACCCAAAACACACGGCCAAGGCAACAAAGGAGTGGCTCAAGAAGAAGCACATTAAGGTCCTGGAGTGGCCTAGCCAGTCTCCAGACCTTAATCCCATAGAAAATATGTGGAGGGAGCTGAAGGTTCGAGTTGCCAAACGTCAGCCTCAAAACTTTAATGACTTGGAGAAGATCTGCAAAGAGGAGTGGGACAAAATTCCTCCTGAGATGTGTGCAAACCTGGTGGCCAACTACAAGAAACGTCTGACCTCTGTGATTGCCAACAAGGGTTTTGCCACCAAGTACTAAGTCATGTTTTGCAGAGGGGTCAAATACTTATTTCCCTCATTAAAATGCAAATCAATATATTACATTTTTTACATGCGTTTTTCTGGATTTTTCTGTTGTTATTCTGTCTCTCACTGTTCAAATAAACCTACCATTAAAATTATAGACTGATCATGTCTTTGTCAGTGGGCAAACGTACAAAATCAGCAGGGGATCAAATACTTTTTTCCCTCACTGTACATTATTTTTATATTTTTCATACTGGCCCCCCATGGGAATCGAACCCACAACCCTGGCATTGCAAACCCCATGTTCTACCAACTGAGCTACATCCCTGCGATTTTCTGATGTATCAAATACTTATGTAATGCAATAAAATGCAAATTAATTACTTAAATATCATACAATGTGATTTTCTGGATTTTTGTTTTAGATTCCGTCTCTCACAGTTGAAGTGTACCTATGATAAAAATTACAGACCTCTACATGCTTTGTAAGTAGGAAAACCTGCAAAATCGACAGTGTATCAAATACTTGTTCTCCCCACTGTAGGTATTACAGACTGGGTCTGGGAGAGGTTGAAAATGTTAGTGCTCTCAAGCATGGTTCAGTGTTGCTTGCCTCAAAGCGGGCATAGAAGGCATTTCCTTCATCTGGTATTTCTTATAAGCGTCCGGATTAGTGTCTCACTTTTTGTAAGCGGCAGCTCTAGCCTTTAGCTCAGTGCTGATGTTGCCTGTTCTCACAACCTAATGAAACATCCTGGGACCTTTTAAAGAACAGATTAAATGTGTTCTAGGAACTTTCTTGCTACATCAGGCGAATGTTTAATGTTTTATACAAACATTGTATAATAATCAGCACAACTGGACAGTTTTTGTGTTATGATAACATTTGCCGCGACTTAACAAATGTTCTGGGAACTTTCACAGAACCCATTTTGGTTTGCTGGGAACAGGTTGTGTTCAACATAACTCTGATGCTGCTCTATGATAGCCTTTATATTCACGTTATCACTCTCCATCTTAATCCATCTCTCTCTCTTCTTTATTTCCCTCTACCCACACTCTCCCTCTCTCTACCCTCCTCTCTTTCCCTCTCCCCTGCCTCTCTCTAGCCTCCCCTCTACTCTACTCTACTCAACTCTCCCTCTCTCTCTCTCTCTCTCTCTCTCTCTCTCTCTCTCTCTCTCTCTCTCTCTCTCTCTCTCTCTCTCTCTCTCTCTCTCTCTCTCTCTCTCTCTCTCTCTCTCTCTCTCTCTCTCTCTCTCTCTCTCTCTCTCTACCTCCCCGTCTCCCTCTCTACCCTCCCCTCTCTCTACCTTCCCGTCTCCCTCTCCCTCTCTACCCTCCCCTCTCTCTACCTTCCCCTGTCTCCCTCTACCCTCCCTCTCTCTACCTTCCCCTGTCTCCCTCTCCCTCTCCCTCTCGTCTCCCACTCCCTCTCCACCCTCCCCTCTCTCTACCTTCCCCTGTCTCCCTCTATCCTCCCCTCTCTCTACCTTCCCCTGTCTCCCTCTCCCTCTCCCTCTCGTCTCCCACTCCCTCTCCACCCTCCCCTCTCTCTACCTTCCCCTGTCTCCCTCTATCCTCCCCTCTCTCTACCTTCCCCTGTCTCCCTCTACCCTCCCCTCTCTCTACCTTCCCCTGTCTCCCTCTCCCTCCCTACCCTCCCCTGTCTCCCTCTCCCTCTCTACCCTCCCCTCTCTCTACCTTCCCCTGTCTCCCTTCCCCTCTCTCTACCTTCCCCTGTCTCCCTCTCCCTCTCTACCCTCCCGTCTCCCTCTCCCTCCCCTCTCTCTACCTTCCACTGTCTCCCTCTCCCTTGCCTCTCTACCCTCCCCTCTCTCTCCTCCCCTCCCTCTCCCTTGCCCCTCTACCCTCCCCTCCCTCTCCCTTGCCCCTCTACCCTCCCCTCCCTCTCCCTTGCCCCTCTACCCTCCCCTCCCTCTCCCTTGCCCCTCTCCCTTTCCCCTCTACCCTCCCCTCCCTCTCCCTTTCCCCTCTACCCTCCCCTCCCTCTCCCTTTCCCCTCTACCCTCCCCTCCCTCTCCCTTGCCCCTCTACCCTCCCCTCCCTCTCCCTTGCCCCTCTACCCTCCCCTCCCTCTCCCTTGCCCCTCTCCCTTTCCCCTCTACCCTCCCCTCCCTCTCCCTTTCCCCTCTACCCTCCCCTCCCTCTCCCTTGCCCCTCTACCCTCCCCTCCCTCTCCCTTGCCCCTCTACCCTCCCCTCCCTCTCCCTTGCCCCTCTACCCTCCCCTCCCTCTCCCTTGCCCCTCTCCCTTTCCCCTCTACCCTCCCCTCCCTCTCCCTTTCCCCTCTACCCTCCCCTCCCTCTCTACCCTCCCGTCTCCCTCTCCCTCCCCTCTCTCTACCTTCCCCTGTCTCCCTCTCCCTTGCCTCTCTACCCTCCCCTCTCTCTCCTCCCCTCCCTCTCCCTTGCCCCTCTACCCTCCCCTCCCTCTCCCTTGCCCCTCTACCCTCCCCTCCCTTTCCCCTCTACCCTCCCCTCCCCTCCCTCTCCCTTTCCCCTCTACCCTCCCCTCCCTCTCCCTTGCCCCTCTGCCCTCCTCTCTCTCTACCTTCCTCTCTCTGTGTGATGTTTATCCCTTTTTATCTGTCTCTCTCCTGTCCGTCTCTTCTGGTCTTTAATGTGATATGGGTGTCTGGTCAGTGATTTAAAGGGGGCTCAAGGGAAGCTCTGTGTGTGTGTGTTGCATCTTTTTGTGAGTGTGTGTGTATGTTTGTGTATGTGTACCGTGTGCGCCTGGCGGATGCAGGAAGTATGGGGTCCCAGTGTCTAGAGGGCAGCCAGACGGCCCCCTCCTCTTTAACTCTGACTGACACTGCCCCTTTAAGAAGCAGCCAGGCAGACAGAACCTGGTTAGAGAGCTAGCTAGAGAGAGGTATTTCTCTAGAGGGGTGAGAGAGATTGTAGTGTACAATATGGGGTTGTGCCTGCCAGTGTGTTTGTTAGTGTAACTGATTGAGTGTGTCTTTAGTGTGTTTCATGTGTGAGTGTGTGTGTGCTTGTGTAGGCCTGTGTGTGTTTGGGGGTAGGGGGTGCTGCATGCATGTGTGGATGGGATTGAGGAGTGTGTGTGCAAGTGTGTGTTTGTGTGGACTTCTGATGATAGTGTAAGCAGCTTGTGGGGATCATGTGTAGTGTGTGGAGATGAAGAGGTCCTTTGTGTTAATGTGTGTTCAGATTGGGTTGTGCATGAGGATGCAGCACACCTCCGTCACAAACACACACACACGTATACAAACACATCCACACGCACACATGCACACGCTCACACACATACACACACACACATATACAAACACATCCACAAGCACACGCTCACTATAGCCTGTGAATTTAACATTCTATTGGTCAACACAATTATCTTAATTTTTTTCCATCTCATTATTGTACAGGTATGATTTTACAGTCAGTGATGTTTGGAAGAAATACAATAGAGTATAACTATTGCAACAGAATACAATAGCAGGGCTGTTATAGCCATGGTGATATTAGGAATGTTACATTTATTGTTATTGTGAAGCTGAGAAGTTTGTCTGACACAGGTATGTGGGCTTGGAAGGGCATGTATGACAGTGACTGCTCGTACCCACACACACACACACACACACACACACACACCTCACCTTACAGACTGCAACAAAGCCAGCTCATTGTTTTATTAGCTAGGTTTACTGCAGAAGTTGCTGCCTCAGGACACATTGCTATAAGAGCGTGCATGTGTGTGCGTGCGTGGACATGTCAGTGGCTCTCTCGCCAGGTAAGATGGGTATATAGGCCCTGGGTTAATAGACAGGTATATAGGCCCTGGGTTAATAGACAGGTATATAGGCCCTGGGTTAATAGACAGGTATATAGGCCCTGGGTTAATAGACAGGTATATAGGCCCTGGGTTAATAGACAGGTATATAGGCCTTGTGTTAATAGACAGGTATATAGGCCCTGGGTTAATAGACAGGTATATAGGCCCTGGGTTAATAGACAGGTATATAGGCCCTGGGTTAATAGACAGGTATATAGGCCCTGGGTTAATAGACAGGTATATAGGCCCTGGGTTAATAGACAGGTATATAGGCCCTGGGTTAATAGACAGGTATATAGGCCCTGGGTTAATAGACAGGTATATAGGCCCTGGGTTAATAGACAGATATATAGGCCCTGGGTTTATACTATAAAGCATTGTGTAATTCACATTTTCGTAATTTAGCAGACGCTCTTATCCAGAGCGACTTAAGGGAGTAATTAGTGTTAAGTGCCCTGCTCAAGGGCACAACAACAGGCTTTCACCTAGTCAGCTCGAGAATTTGAACCTTTGGGTTACTGGCCCAACGCGCTTAACTACTAGGCTACCTGCCACCCAATGGAGTTGACACAGTGATGGGTTTTGGAGTTGACATCAAAAGAGAGATGGAGTTGGAGTTGACGTCATAGGCAGGTAGTTAGTGTTGTTATGTTCAGGGATCTACACAGGATTTTTTAACAAGGTGGTGCTGTGGAGTATGGCCTGGGTGGGAGGCCCGGAGGGGGTCCTTTGGACTAAGAGATTTCAGCGTTATTTAACACCTGTAACTGCCATTTCCTGAAATCTAGAGCAAAAAATTGCCTTATATGATAACAAATAAAGTAATAAATAAAAATTATATCATAATTACATTGTGGCGCAGCCAGTCCACAAGGTGGCGCAGCGCCTCTCTTACATTCTATGGGGAGAAAGTGTTAAAGTAATGTACTGTGTGTGTGTGTGACAAATGTTGAAAGCAGCTTCAAATATTAATGAAAGTGTACACATACACACACACACACACACTACACAGCTCCAGATGTTAGCACACAGGCTCCTGAGAAGATTTCATTAGCTTCTGTCTAGACTTAATTTATTACCAGCTGTTTGTTCCACACTCCTCTCCTCTACACTCCTCCACTCTACATTCCTCCCCTCTACACTCCTCTCCACTTCTCTCCTCTCATCTACACTCCTCTACGCTCCTCTCCTCTACGCTCCTCTCCACTACGCTCCTCTCCTCTACACTCCTCTCATCTACACTCCTCTCATCTACACTCCTCTCATCTACACTCCTCTACACTCCTCTCCACTTCTCTCCTCTACGCTCCTCTCCACTACGCTCCTCTCCACTACGCTCCTCTCCTCTACTTTCCTCTCATCTACACTCCTCTACACACCTCTACACTCCTCTCATCTACACTCCTCTCCTTTACGCTCCTCCCCTCTATGCTCCTCTACCCCTCTCCACTCCTCTACACTCCTCTCCTCTACACTCCTCTACGCTCCTCTCCTCTACGCTCCTCTCCTCTACACTCCTCTACGCTCCTCTCCTCTACGCTCCTCTCCACTACGCTCCTCTCCTCTACTTTCCTCTCATCTACACTCCTCTACACACCTCTACACTCCTCTCATCTACACTCCTCTCCTTTACGCTCCTCCCCTCTATGCTCCTCTACCCCTCTCCACTCCTCTACACTCCTCTCCTCTACACTCCTCTACGCTCCTCTCCTCTACGCTCCTCTCCTCTATGCTCCTCTACCCCTCTCCGCTCCTCTACACTCCTCTCCTCTACGCTCCTCTCCTCTACGCTCCTCCCCTCTACACTCCTTTACACTCCTCCCCTCTACACTCCTCTCCTCTACACTCCTCTCCTTTACACACCTCTCCTTTACGCTCCTCCCCTCTATGCTCCTCTACCCCTCTCCGCTCCTCTACGCTCCTCTCCTCTAAACTTCTCTACGCTCCTCTCCTCTACGCTCCTCTCCTCTACGCTCCTCTACACTCCTCTCTTCTACACTCCTCTCTTCTACACTCCTCTCTTCTACACTCCTCTCTTCTACACTCCTCTCCGCTCCTCTCCTCTACGCTCCTCTCCTCTACGCTCCTCTCCTCTACGCTCCTCTCTTCTACACTCCTCTCCTCTACACTCCTCTATGCTCCTCTACACTGCTCTCCTCTCCACTCCTCTCCATTCCTCTCCACTCCTCTATGCTCCTCTCCTCTCCTCTACACCCCTCTCCGCTCCTCTCCGCTCCTCTCATCTACAATCCTCTCCTCTACGCTCTTCTGCACTCCTCTACACCCCTCTCTTCTCCACTCCTCTCCACTCCTTTCCTCTACCCTCCTCTCCTCTACACTCCTCTCCTCTCCGCTCCTCTCATCTACACTCCTCTCATCTACACTCCTCTACACTCCTCTCCACTTCTCTCCTCTACACTCCTCTCATCTACACTCCTCTCATCTACGCTCCTCTCCTTTACGCTCCTCCCCTCTATGCTCCTCTACCCCTCTCCGCTCCTCTACGCTCCTCTCCTCTAAACTTCTCTACGCTCCTCTCCTCTACGCTCCTCTCCTCTACACTCCTCTCTTCTACACTCCTCTCTTCTACACTCCTCTCTTCTACACTCCTCTCCGCTCCTCTCCTCTACGCTCCTCTCCTCTACGCTCCTCTCCTCTACACTCCTCTCCTCTACACTCCTCTCCTCTACACTCCTCTATGCTCCTCTACACTGCTCTCCTCTCCACTCCTCTCCATTCCTCTCCACTCCTCTACGCTCCTCTCCTCTACGCTCCTCTCCTCTACGCTCCTCTCCTCTACACTCCTCTATGCTCCTCTACACTGCTCTCCTCTACACCCCTCTCCGCTCCTTTCCGCTCCTCTCATCTACAATCCTCTCCTCTCCACTCATCTCCACTCCTCTCCTATACGCTCCTCTACACTCCTCTACTCTACGCTCCTCTCCTCTCTGCTCCTCTCCACTCCTCTCCTCTCCACTCCTCTCCTCTCCACTCCTCTACACTCCTCTCCTCTCCGCTCCTCTCCTCTCCGCTCCTCTACACACCTCTCCTATACGCTCCTCTACACTCCTCTCCTCTAAACTTCTCTACACTCTTCTCCTTTACACTCCTCTCCTCTACGCTCCTCCCCTCTACGCTCCTCTCCTCTATGCTCCTCTCCTCTACACTCCTCTATGCTCCTCTACACTGCTCTCCTCTACACCCCTCTCCGCTCCTTTCCGCTCCTCTCATCTACAATCCTCTCCTCTCCACTCATCTCCACTCCTCTCCTATACGCTCCTCTACACTCCTCTACTCTACGCTCCTCTCCTCTCTGCTCCTCTCCACTCCTCTCCACTCCTCTCCTCTCCGCTCCTCTCCACTCCTCTCCACTCCGCTCCTCTCCTCTCCGCTCCTCTACACACCTCTCCTATACGCTCCTCTACACTCCTCTCCTCTAAACTTCTCTACACTCTTCTCCTTTACACTCCTCTCCTCTACGCTCCTCCCCTCTACGCTCCTCCCCTCTACACTCCTCTCCTTTACACTTGTCTCCACTCCTCTCCTCTACACTCAACTCCTCTACGCTCCTCTCCTCTACGCTTCTCTCCTCTAAACTCTTCTCCTCTACACTTGTCTCCACTCCTCTCCTCTACACTCAACTCCTCTACGCTCCTCTCCGCTACACTCCTCTCCTCTACACTCCTCTACACTAAACTCCTCTCCTCTACACTCGTCTCCATTCCTCTCCTCTACGCTCCTCTCCTCTAAACTTCTCTACACTCTTCTCCTTTACACTCCTCTCCTCTACGCTCCTCTACACTCCTCTCCACTCCTCTCCTCTACGCTCCTCTACACTCCTCTCCACTCCTCTCCTCTACACTCCTCTCCATTCCTCTCCTCTACGCTCCTCTCCTCTAAACTTCTCTACACTCTTCTCCTTTACGCTTCTCTCCTCTACGCTCCTCCCCTCTACGCTCCTCCACTCTTCTCCACTCCTCTCCTCTCCTCCTCTCCTCTATGCTCCTCTCCGCTCCTCTCCTCTGCACTCCTCCCCTCTACACTCCTCCCCTCTACACTCCTCCGCTTCTCTCCTCTCCGCTTCTCTCTTCTACGCTTCTCTCTTCTACACTCCTCTCCACTCCTTTATGCTCCTCTCCTCTACCCTCCTCTACACTCCTCTCCTCTCCGCTCCTCTACACTCCTCTCCACTCCTCTACACTCCTCTACGCTCCTCTTCTCTACGCTCCTCTCCTCTACGCTCCTCTACAATCTTCTCCTCTACGCTCCTCTCCTTTACACCCCTCTACACTCCTCTCCACTCCTCTCCTCTACACTTCCATCCTCTACACACCTCTACACTCCTCTCCTATACGCTCCTCTCCTCTACGCTCCTCTCCTCTACGCTCCTCTCCTCTACACTCCTCTCCTCTACACTTCTCTCTTCTACACTCCTCTCCTCTACACCCCTCTCCTCTACACTCCTCTCCGCTCCTCTCATCTACAATCCTCTCCTCTCCACTACGCTCCTCTCCTCTACGCTCCTCTCCTCTACGCTCTTCTGCACTCCTCTACACCCCTCTCTTCTCCACTCCTCTCCACTCCTTTCCTCTACCCTCCTCTCCTCTACACTCCTCTCCTCTCCACTCCTCTCCTCTACCCTCCTCTACACCCCTCTCCTCTACACTCCTCTCCGCTCCTCTCATCTACAATCCTCTCCTCTCCACTCTTCTCCACTCCTCTCCTCTACGCTCCTGTACACTCTTCTACACTCCTTTCCTCTACGCTCCTCTACACTCCTCTACACTCCTCTCCTCTACGCTCCTCTCCTCTACGCTCCTCTCCTCTACACTCCTCTCTTCTACACTCCTCTCTTCTACACTCCACTCCTCTCCTCTACGCTCCTCTCCTCTACGCTCCTCTCCTCTCCTCTAGATTCCTCTACGCTCCTCTCCTCTACACTCCTCTCCTCTACACTCCTCTCCTCTATACTCCTCTCCTCTATACTCCTCTCCTCTATACTCCTCTCCTCCCTTTTCTCCACTCTGTTCTTCTCTCTCTGTGTGTTTATCTACAGTCCTTATTCAAATAGCTTCCCCAAAGCTGGATTGCAAAAATGTTCATACAGTCTGTTTGGGTGTCTGTCTGTCTGTCTCCCACATTCTCTCTGTGTGGGTGTGAGTCTGTTTGTGACTGTGACGGTCTGTCTGTCTGTCTATCTGTCTGGGTTTCTGTGTGTAGGAGTGTTTGCGTGTGCATGACTGTGTTTGTTTGTGCATGACTGCTTGGGTGTGTGAATGTGCGTTCATCTTTGATCTTTGCAGCCCAACTGTGGTCGACTATGACCTTTTCTGAAGAAGTTGATTACCCCGACACAGTCTACTCCCACTACACCTTTGCTAACAGACCTCTGCTTGCTCCCTTCCACACACTAGCAGACAGACAGGGACACAGAGAGACAAACCTCATTTACTGCCAGATCACCATGCTGCCATACCCTGGTATTTACAACTGTGTGTGTGTGTGTGTGTGTGTGTGTGTGTGTGTGTGTGTGTGTGTGTGTGTGGACAGTCTGGTGCAGGTATGAAGTCTTCTGTCCCAACATGAATCACCACTGACCAAGGTCTAGCAGCCCAAACATACCATGCAGGCTCACACTCGGAAGTAGGCACGCTAACACACACACACACACACACACACACACACACACACACACACACACACACACACATTGTATCCTCAGAGAGCGCTAGAGCATTAAAGGGGAGACTGAAAACAGATATACAGGGAGAGGGCGAGAGTTCAGTCCCTAGTCCTTTACTGTCAGTACTGAAGGTGGGTTCCTCTTACATACAACTCAGGTTTCACATGATCAGATACAGGAAGAGTGGAGGCACAGTGTGTGTGAGAGCAGAGAGTGTATCCCAGCTGGTGCTCAGACAATAGGGCAGATATCAGTACAATGATGCAGGGCCCCGGCACAATGCAGACTTGACTTGAGCGAAGTCACATGCAGCCTTTCACGACTTTGGCCTCTCTCCTTCACTCTCTCTTCCCCTCTCGCTCTAACTCTCTTCTACTTCCTTTCATTTCTTTTGTCTCTCACTTTCCACTCTTTCATCTCTCTGTCTTCTTCTTTTTCAGAAAACTGATACTGTCCATGTTATTTTGTTGTTAAATGTTTCTCTTGAACTGTTTCTCTATTTTCCCACCTTTTTCATCTTTTGGTTAGTTGACTCGGGGTGTTTTTCACTCCTTCTCATTCCCTCTTCTTTTTTTCCTCCCTCTACCCCTCCTTGCCTTCTCTCGCCCCTGCTTCACTCTGTTTTTCTTTCTCCTTTCTTCTCTCTCTCTTTCTTTCCCTCATACTGCTATCTCTCTCTAATTTCTCCCCCCTCTACTGTTATACCCCCTCCTCCTCTCTAATGTAGCTATACTAGACTGGTTCTCCCTCTTCCTCTCTAATGTAGCTATACTAGACTGGTTCTCCCTCTTCCTCTCTAATGTAGCTATACTAGACTGGTTCTCCCTCTTCCTCTCTAATGTAGCTATACTAGACTGGTTCTCCCTCTTCCTCTCTAATGTAGCTATACTAGACTGGTTCTCCCTCCTCCTCCTCTCTAATGTAGCTATACTAGACTGGTTCTCCCTCCTCCTCCTCTCTAATGTAGCTATACTAGACTGGTTCTCCCTCCTCCTCCTCTCTAATGTAGCTATACTAGACTGGTTCTCCCTCTTCCTCTCTAATGTAGCTATACTAGACTGGTTCTCCCTCTTCCTCTCTAATGTAGCTATACTAGACTGGTTCTCCCTCTTCCTCTCTAATGTAGCTATACTAGACTGGTTCTCCCTCCTCCTCCTCTCTAATGTAGCTATACTAGACTGGTTCGTCCTCATCTGCAATGTATCTCTCTGCTAAACTGGTTAATGTCAAAGAGTGTTCTTTCCACAGGTTAACCTTTACAGATACTGTGGTAGCCACATTTATCATCTGATCTCAGTTCAGCCTTATCTCTGATGAACTCTCAGAATCAACCCCATCTCCCCCACACATCTCACTCTGGGCTGATCTTGAGTCAGAATTGACATTTAGTTTAGTTTTAGCATTACATGATCTTAGGATACACTGATATGGGCGATACGAATGCAACATACCTGTTTATCTGATAGACATTCACAAAGTATGGGTTTGTGAAATCTATTGGAAGTGTCTATTTGAACATAATGTCATGGCCAACTAATTATATTTTCACCGCCAACAAACTGCTAACTAAGCTAAAAAGCAAGCATTCACACTGAGGTTAGAGTCACCCACAGCCATACATTACACTGTACATTCAGCCATTCTGTTTTAAGGTGGAAATACACAATAGCCCTAAACGTTTCCTCACCTTTTCCAGATATTGTTAGTATCCCACCTTAACTGTTGGGGCCTCTGAAGGCCCTCCCCACCAGCTGTGGCCCTCCAGGGAAGGAGGCCTACGACCCCTGACCTCTGACCCCTATAGGTTAAAGGTCAAGTGCCCTAACTGCTAGTTCACGTGACTGCTTGGGGCAGAAGAATGTATACCTGCCACTCATTGACACAACTGTCAGGACCTGTGTTTATAGAAGTGCATGTTAAAGCATGCCTGCAGCTAAGTATATGTTAAAACTAAGAGTGTGTGTAGAGTGCATTAAGGTAGATGTATAGAAATGGTATTGTATGTGGGTTTTCCATGACCCTGCATCTTGAGTTGGACGATACAGAGAGAGAGAAAGACAGCGAGAGTGAAAGAGAGGGAGGGAGGGAGGGAGGGAGGGATAGAGGGCGAATGAGAGGTTATCAGTCTAAGTAAGTGGAGAGGGTGAAAAGGTGACCAGCAAGACTGCTGTCAGTAGGTTATACAGATGGAGATACAGTGTGAGAGAAGAGAGGTGGAGAGGAGAACAGGAGGAGGAGAGGAGAACAGGAGGGGGAGAGAAGAACAGGAGGAGAGGAGAACAGGAGGAGAGAAGAGCAGGAGGAGTAGAGGAGATCAGGAGGAGGAGAGAAGGAGAGGAGGAGGAAAGGAGAGGAGAGGAGAACAGGAGGAGGAGAGGAGAACAGGAAGAGGAGATGAGGAGGAGAGGAGAACAGGAGGAGGAGAGAAGAGCAGGAGGAGGAGAGGAGAACAGGAGGAGAGAAGAACAAGAGGAGGAGAGGAGGAGGAGAGAAGAACAAGAGGAGGAGAGGAGGAGAACAGGAGGAGGAGAGGAGCAGAGGAGGAGAGGAGAACAGGAGATGGAGAGGAGAACAGGAGGAGGAGAGGAGGAGAACAGGAGGAGGAGAGGAGAACAGGAGGAGGAAGAGAGGAGAACAGGAGGAGAGGAGGAGGAGAGGAGAACAGGAGGAGGAGAGGTGGAGATAAGAACAGGAGGAGGAGGAAGGAGGACAGACAGGGGAGGGAGGAGAGGTGAACAGTTGAAAGTAGGAAGTAGGAGGGGGTAGGGTACATGACTGCACGCAGTGTAAAACACAACCTCATGTCAGAAAAGGGCATGCAAACCGGCCTCTGTGTGTGTGTGGGAAGAGGTGTACCAGAGTGCCACCTGTTCTTGGTCACATGACCCTGGGGTAACACTCCGAGTCACTCGGGAACAGGCAGCACATGCCACACACAGACACAGATGGCCACAGCACCAGCCAAGGCAGTGCTGCATGTTTGGACTGACTCACACTGTGGCTTTATGAACCACAGAGTGACAAGTTATCCATGTTTTGGCCACAGACTAAAATATTGACAGTTTGTGAACCCCAGACTGCAATGTTTGTTGTGTTACCGTTCCACCATAGAATGGCCAACCATGTTGTAACCACTTACCCCAAGCCCAGACTGACCGTGTTGTCGACCATGTTATGTTTTTCAGGAGGTGCAGACAGAGAGAGAGAGAGACTGATGTGTGCTATTATGGTGGTCATCCCTGCCACTGACCAGACTGAAGACGTGTGATACAGGTAAGCCTCTACCTCTCTTTTGGTTTTTACTTCACTGTGTCTGTTACACATATACACACACACACTCACAGAAAGCTATGTGCCCAGGGAAGAGGGGAGTGAGACAGAGAGAAGGAAAATAGTTAGATTTTAGAATTAGGAGAGAGGGAAGCTGATCTCTATAGAGCGTGAATAAGAGGAGTGGGACGAAAAGAGAGGGAGAGAGAGAGAGAGAGAACAGGAGAGAGAGAAAGGGTGAGACTGGGGGAGAGAAAGGGGGAGACTGGGGGAGGGAAAGGGTGAGACTAGGAGACTGGGAGATACAGAAAGAGAAAGGGTGAGACTGGGAGATACAGAAAGGGTGAGACTGGGAGAGAGAGAAAGAGAGACTGGGAGACTGGGAGATACAGAGAGAGACGGGGAGATACAGAGAGAGATAGGGTGAGACTGGGAGATACAGAGAGAGACAGGGTGAGACTGGGAGACTGGAGATACAGAGAGAGACTGGGGATACAGAGAGAGACAGGGTGAGACTGGGAGATACAGAGAGAGACAGGGTGAGACTGGGAGAGACAGGGTGAGACTGGGAGATACAGAGAGAGACAGGGTGAGACTGGGAGACTTGGAGACTGGGAGATACAGATAGAGACAGGGTGAGACTGGGAGACTGGGAGATACAGATAGAGACAGGGTGAGACTGGGAGATACAGAGAGAGACAGGGTGAGACTGGGAGATACAGAGAGAGACAGGGTGAGACTGGGAGATACAGAGAGAGACAGGGTGAGACTGGGAGATACAGAGAGAGACAGGGTGAGACTGGGAGATACAGAGAGAGACAGGGTGAGACTGGGAGATACAGAGAGAGACAGGGTGAGACTGGGAGATACAGAGAGAGACAGGGTGAGACTGGGAGACTGGAGATACAGAGAGAGACTGGGAGAGAGAGACGGACAGGGAGAGACAGGGAGGGAGAGATGGGGGAAAGAGACTGAGAGACAGGGCGAGAGAGAAAGGGTGAGACTGGGAGAGATAAAGGGTGAGACTGGGAGAGAGATAAATGGTAAGACTGGAAGAGAGTGAAAGAGTGAGACTGGGAGAGAGATAAAGGGTGAGACTGGGAGAGAGATAAAGAGTGAGACTGGGAGAGAGATAAAGGGTGAGACTGGGAGAGAGATAAAGGGTGAGACTGGGAGAGAGATAAAGGGTGAGACTGGGAGAGAGAGAAAGGATGAGACTGGGAGAGAGAGAAAGGGTGAGACTGGGAGAGAGAGAAAGGGTGAGACTGGGAGAGAGAGAAAGGGTGAGACTGGGAGAGAGAGAGAGAGAAAGGGTGAGACTGGGAGAGAGAGAGAAAGGGTGAGACTGGGAGAGAGAGAAAGGGTGAGACTGGGAGATACAGAGAGAGACAGGGTGAGACTGGGAGATACAGAGAGAGACAGGGTGAGACTGGGAGATACAGAGAGAGACTGAGAGATACAGGGAGAGACAGAGAGAGACAGGGTGAGACTGGGAGACTGGGAGAGACAGGGTGAGACTGGGAGATACAGAGAGAGACAGGGTGAGACTGGGAGACTTGGAGACTGGGAGATACAGATAGAGACAGGGTGAGACTGGGAGATACAGAGAGAGACAGTGTGAGACTGGGGATACAGAGAGAGACAGGGTGAGACTGGGAGATACAGAGAGAGACAGGGTGAGACTGGGAGATACAGAGAGAGACAGGGTGAGACTGGGAGATACAGAGAGAGACAGGGAGACTGAGAAGGAGAGAGAGACGAAGAGAGTGAGACAGGGAGAGACGGGGAGAGAGAGAAAGGGTGAGACTGGGAGAGAGAGAAAGGGTGAGACTGGGAGAGAGAGAAAGGGTAAGACTGGGAGAGAGAGAAGGGGTGAGACTGGGAGAGAGAGAGAAAGGGTGAGACTGGGAGAGAGAGAAAGGGTGAGACTGGGAGAGAGAGAAAGGGTGAGACTGGAAGAGAGAAAGGGTGAGACTGGGAGAGAGAAAGGGTGAGACTGTTAGAGAGAGAAAGGGTGAGACTGGGAGGGAGAGAATTGATACTGGGAGAGAGAGAAAGGGTGAGACTGGGAGATACAGAGAGAGACAGGGTGAGACTGGGAGATACAGAGAGAGACAGGGTGAGACTGGGAGATACAGAGAGAGACAGGGTGAGACTGGGAGATACAGAGAGAGACAGGGTGAGACTGGGAGATACTGGGAGATACAGAGAGAGGCAGGGTGAGACTGGGAGATACAGAGAGAGACAGGGTGAGACTGGGAAACTGGGAGACTGGAGATACAGAGAGAGACAGGGAGACTGAGATGGAGAGAGGCGGCGAGAGAGACAGGGAGGGAGAGACAGGGAGGGAGAGACAGGGAGTGAGAGACGGGGGAAAGAGATGGAGACAGGGAGAGCAAGAGGGTGAGACAGGGAGAGAGAGAGAGAGTAATTTGTGATAATGAATGAGGCTTGTGTAATGATGGGTGTGAGTCGATCGTTTCTCCTTTGAGACCTGTGTGTGGGTGCGTGGTTATGATGTGTCACTGTGTGTGTGGAGTAAGATTTACTGGACTTGTAGCTACATGGTCTGAGTCAGGACTGTGTGTGTGTAGTAGTGGGTGATGATCGTGTCTGTTATTCTCCCTGTCCACACAGAGTGGAGGCTGAGAGGCACTGCCTGTACCAGTGACACGTCCTACTACTGTAATTACACACACTCTCTCTCTCTCCCTCTCTTTCTTTCTTTCTTTCTACTATTGTAGCATTCTGCTCCAAAAAATCGAATCAATGTTATTTGAAGGGGAAATGCACCCGCTGATTTGGCCTTGTTTTTTGGCTTGCTTCTCAAGAAATGCTGGCAGCCATGACAGAAGCCAAACGTGAGTTGGCTTGGGGGTGTGGTTTGATGTGTGTGTTTCTTGGGTGTGTCCTTCCCACCACCAAGACACACCCATCTGTCAGAACCTTGCCTGCAGCTTTTTTCCCCCACTCAATCACAACAAACAAACCTCTTGCAGGTGGAGTACAATAACTACAGGCAGATGTACAGAGTAATATGAGAAGAATGCAATTGCTGAATTTATGTAGATATTCTAAACTAAGTGTTTTGATAACTTTCTAATGTAGTAACAGGTCCATGTAGAATAAACCACCCTTTACATAATACCATAAAAGCAGTGTTCTGCTAATATAACAATGTGCACCTTACACCGTTCATTGTCATTCCCAGCCATTACAGATACTGTACCTATCAGCATTCTATCTGGTGGTAATGGGGCTACCTGGGCAAACATGTAAGAGGGGTCATAGGTACCTTCCTGTGTGGTGTTACTTATCCAACAGGCGTTCCCTGATCCTGGTGCAGAATACACATGGTTTCTCTCCGTATATTGAATGATACCATTCAATTCAATAAAAAAAAAGACAATACAAGTAAAAGTTGTGTCTAGTAAAAAATGTATTCCGAGTGCCAGGTCTCTCTCCATTCAGAGACATCAGTATCAAGCCCATCTGTCAGTCTGGACTTCATCACATCATCTTGCAAGTCTCCATGTGCTGGCTCCATACATGTTTCTGTGAACACATACACACATACCAATGACAGTCAGGATAGGTAATATCTGACACACAAACAGGTACTATGAACAAGACAGACTAAACCTACCTAATTCTGGTCTCCCCATCGACGACTGTTGGTGAGCGGGCAAGAGGTGAGGCTGGAGGTAAGGTCTTTGCCAGCGCCCCATTGATGGGCATGGCAGTCGTAGAGCACCTCCTGGCGCCTCATCAAAGATACTGGTCGGTCACACAAACAAACATAAACACACACACACAGAAAGAACTGATTACATTATCAATGGTGGTTATGATTAGCTTGGTGGAACCAACCTGATCACTGCGTTCCCCTTTCTATTTCACTTCAGATATCATAAAATGTGACCCACCACCTGAATGGTGTTTTTTACATAGGATAAAGTAGAGACTCAGAGCTAGAAAATGGTGCAGTGGGGGAAAAAAGTATTTAGTCAGCCACCAATTGTGCAAGTTCTCCCACTTAAAAAGATGAGAGAGGCCTGTAATTTTCATCATAGGTACACGTCAACTATGACAGACAAAATGAGGAAAAGAAATCCAGAAAATCACATTGTAGGATTTTTAATGAATTTATTTGCAAATTATGGTGGAAAATAAGTATTTGGTCAATAAAAAAAGTTTCTCAATACTTTGTTATATACCCTTTGTTGGCAATGACACAGGTCAAACGTTTTCTGTAAGTCTTCACAAGGTTTTCACACACTGTTGCTGGTATTTTGGCCCATTCCTCCATGCAGATCTCCTCTAGAGCAGTGATGTTTTGGGGCTGTTGCTTGGTAACACGGACTTTCAACTCCCTCCAAAGATTTTCTATGGGGTTGAGATCTGGAGACTGGCTAGACCACTCCAGGACCTTGAAATGCTTCTTACGAAGCCACTCCTTCGTTGCCCGGGCGGTGTGTTTGGGATCATTGTCATGCTGAAAGACCCAGCCACGTTTCATCTTCAATGCCCTTGCTGATGGAAGGAGGTTTTCACTCAAAATCTCACGATACATGGCCCCATTCATTCTTTCCTTTACACGGATCAGTCGTCCTGGTCCCTTTGCAGAAAAACAGCCCCAAAGCATGATGTTTCCACCCCCATGCTTCACAGTAGGTATGGTGTTCTTTGGATGCAACTCAGCATTCTTTGTCCTCCAAACACGACGAGTTGAGTTTTTACCAAAAAGTTATATTTTGGTTTCATCTGACCATATGACATTCTCCCAATCCTCTTCTGGATCATCCAAATGCACTCTAGCAAACTTCAGACGGGCCTGGACATGTACTGGCTTAAGCAGGGGGACACGTCTGGCACTGCAGGATTTTAGTCCCTGGCGGCGTAGTGTGTTACTGATGGTAGGCTTTGTTACTTTGGTCCCAGCTCTCTGCAGGTCATTCACTAGGTCTCCCCGTGTGGTTCTGGGATTTTTGCTCACCATTCTTGTGATCATTTTGACCCCACGGGGTGAGATCTTGCGTGGAGCCCCAGATCGAGGGAGATTATCAGTGGTCTTGTATGTCTTCCATTTCCTAATAATTGCTCCCACAGTTGATTTCTTCAAACCAAGCTGCTTACCTATTGCAGATTCAGTCTTCCCAGCCTGGTGCAGGTCTACAATTTTGTTTCTGGTGTCCTTTGACAGCTCTTTGGTCTTGGCCATAGTGGAGTTTGGAGTGTGACTGTTTGAGGTTGTGGACAGGTGTCTTTTATACTGATAACAAGTTCAAACAGGTGCCATTAATACAGGTAACGAGTGGAGGACAGAGGAGTCTCTTAAAGAAGAAGTTACAGGTCTGTGAGAGCCAGAAATCTTGCTTGTTTGTAGGTGACCAAATACTTATTTTCCACCATAATTTGCAAATAAAATCATTAAAAATCCTACAATGTGATTTTCTGGAGAAAAAAAATCTCAATTTGTCTGTCATAGTTGACGTGTAACTATGATGAAAATTACAGGCCTCTCTCATCTTTTTAAGTGGGAGAACTTGTACAATTGGTGGCTGACTAAATACTTTTTTCCCCACTGTATATCATACACTGCAGTTGAGGAACAGTGGGAAAGTAATTCTGCTTTGAAAGTTGATAAACTTGTAACCCCACTTTTGAGAAAATGGCCCTTGAATGTTTTAGTACACCTACTGGAGAGCTCTTCTTTGTCTACACCCATTCAGCATCGTTCACTCCGTCTTAAGCCTTAGCCCCACCCATCTCTTTAATGTGTTAAACAGAGTAAGGTAGTGTAGTAAACAACCAAAGATTTCAAGACTAAAAGTGGTGAAAGTAGTAGCAAAAAGTAGTAGTAAAATTACTGACTTTGGTGCAGGTCATGTTGTTCTTCACATTACCGTCTCTGGTAAACACACACTATATCAAATGAAATAAAAGTTTATTTGTCACATGCACAGGATACAGAAGGTGTCAACAGTACAGTGAAATGGTTACTTGCATAGTGGACATGTAGCTAGCTAGCTAGCTAAACAATGAACCATTATCCCAACTCATACTACCATGCACCATACATGAATCTGCAGGTAGCTAAAGCTAACCAACTAGGTTCAATGTTAGCTAGCTAGCTAACATTAGGCTATAACTAGCAATGCAAATGGGTTTCTGAGATACTAATAATTTTAATACACAGATCATACACGTAACGTTAGCTAGCGAGCCAGCCAGCTAACGTTAGCTAGCTAGCTAACAGTACGCTTTAACTTGCAATGAAAATGACTTTCTAACAAATTAGAAACGTATAATATATCAAAACGTAGCTAGACTCTTACCCGTATACATGGATGAATGCTTCTCCCTCTCTGTCATGGATGCCATGGTTGCCCTTAGTTTGAAGATGTAATCCGGAGACAGGTGTTTTATACAACAGACTCTCTCCGCATTTGGCAATCATCTCTCTGCTTCCACCGGACATTCCATTGATTTCAAAACTCGGTCAACTTCTTCTGTGACAACATCACTGTTGATCGCCATTTCTTCCCCATCACTGTCATCAGAAGACTACAATGTCTGGTTCAATTAAATGTTTTTAACTAAATCAGGGATTTCCTCATCATCTGATTAATTTTCAGAGTCATCATGGCACAATCGTCCTCCAGAAAGTAGTCCATCACAACTTTTCCCACTGATCTTTGTCGAAAGCGCTATTAACTTCAGAGCAGCAATGTTGAGAGCAGTAGCAACACTTTTTCAGTTCTTCATGATATCTTAAAAAAAGCCTAGGTAGATAGGATTATCCACACATAATGAACAGCTCATGTTATAGACCGAAGCGTGCCACATGGCAGACCAATCCGAACTCATCTCTGCATGTCCAGCCCATCCATTAAAGTATCTCAGCCAATCATGGCTAGTGTGAAGGTTCCTGTATTTTCCCGTGGCTAAACCAACTAGGCTCGTAATTTAACAATTGTATTCGTATTTACAGGTGGCATACAAGTTTGTTATTAAGGCACATGAAAGTTCACATGTTCCACAAGGCATTTCTGCCCAAAAAAGCATAAAAATGAAAAACGTTCAAATGCCTCCTCTGTGAAGTAGTGACGTGCGACATATGCCTAGCTTCCTGAAACGGGTCACAAAGGTGAAGTGAAATAGAATTGTGAACACAGCGATCAGGCTGGTTCCACCAGGCTAGGTTATGTCCTGGACATTATATGCATCTAATAATAATAATAATCAACAAATAATGTAAGTTTACATAAATTATGTTTCACAATTTGGTTATCAAAGTAATGAAGTGGGTTACCTTCTGTATTTGTACAAATGATGAGCCTGTGAAAGCTGTTGCCGCTGACAGGTGAAGGTTGCTGGTCGGATACTTGCCAACATGTGGCTGACTGTTCCATTCATGATGCTGATGAGGGTCCTCTTTCTGGTCTTCTCTATGCTGCATGTTCGGCTGCAAACTGGACATCTCTCGAACAACTGCAGCAGGCAATCTTATGAGGTGGTGTTGACTGGGAGGGCCTATGACAGGGTGATATACACTGAACAAAAATACAGTACAAACGCAACACGCAACAATTTCAAAGATTTTACTGAGTTACAGTTCATATTAGGAAATCAGTCAATTTAAATAAATTAATTAGGCCCTAATCTATGGATTTCACATGACTGGGAATACAGATATGCATCTGTTGGTCACAGATACCTTTAAAAAAAGGTAGGGGTGTGGATCAGAAAACCAGTCAGTATCTGGTGTAACCACAATTTGCCTCATCAGCGCGACATCTTCGCATAAAGTTGATCAGGCTCTTGATTGTGGCCTGTGGAATGTTGTCCCACTCCCTTTCAATGGCTGCGCAAAGTTGCTGGATATTGTCGCTGTCGTACACGTCGATCCAGAGCATCCCAAACATGCTCAATGGGTGACATGTCTGGTGAGTATGCAGGCCATGGAAGAACTGAGACATTTTCAGCTTCAAGGAATTGTGTACAGATCCTTGCGACATGGGGCTGTGCATTCTCATGCTGAAACATGAGGTGAAGGCGGCGGATGAATTGCACATCAATGGGCCTCAGGATCTTGTCATGGTATCTCTGTGCATTCAAATTGCCATCGATAAAATGGAATTGTGTTTGTTGTCCTTAGCTTATACCTGCCCATACCATAACCCCACCGCCACCATTGGGCACTCTGTTCACAACTTTGACATCAGCAAACCGCTCGCCCACATGACACCATACATGCTGTCTGCCATCTGCCCGGTACAGTTGAAACTGGGATTCATCCGTGAAGAGCACACTTCTCCAGCATGCCAGTGGCCATCGAAGGTGAGCATTTGTCCGGGTGGCTGGTCTCAAACGATCCCGCAGGTGAAGAAGCCAGAAATGGAAGTCCTGGGCTGGGGTGGGTACACGTGATCTGCGGTTGTGAGGCCGATGTACTGCCAAATTCTTGGAGGCGGTTTATAGTAGAGAAATTAACATTAAATTATCTGGCAACAGCTCTGGTGGACATTCCTGCATTCAGCATGCCAATTGCACACTCCCACAAAACTTGACACATCTGTGGCATTGTGTTGTGTGACAAAACGTCACATTTTAGAGTGGCCTTTTATTGTTCCCAGCACAAGGTGCACCTGTGTAATGATAAGGTTGTTTAATCATATTCTTGATATGTCACACCTGTCACGTGGATGGATTAACTTGGCAAAGGAGAAATGCTCACTAACAGGGATGTAAACATTTTTGTGCACAACATTTGAGAGAAATAAGCTTTTTGTGCAAATGGACAAATTCTTGGATCTTTTATTTCAGCTCATGAAACATGGGACCAACACTTTACATGTTGCATTTATATTTTTGTTCAGTATAATAGACAGCCAAGTGGTACATTGCATTTTGTTCTAAAGAAAGGACAAAGCTTTTTGATAATGCACTTCACAACCAAAATGACTATACTAGTTGTATCTGCTTGGCTGGGGAATTAGCCTACTAGTTTATCAAGCCGGGTATTTTTTAATACAACTTTTCACATAACACACATTACCTGTCGTTGTTGATGAAGCCGTCTGTGTCATCAGGGCAGTAACTCAGATCACTATCAGAGGCCTCATGATGGCGTGTCCTTTTAATAGGAGTCGTGGGAGACTCTGGCAACAACGGAGGAGGTGTCACAAGGTGTACTTGTGTCGCATTACACTTTTATTCTGAGGTCTTGCCTGACAAGCTGTGAAAATAGCAAGTGAACAGTGAATTAAATTGTTTTTGGAGGTCATTAAGCCATTGTAAATAACATTGCTGGACAGGTTATGATACCCACCTTTGCTCTTTCTGGTAGGTCCCAGCATCCGTTCTTGACCAGAGGATCAGTCTGGCACCCAACTGTGCACTTTGTCTAACAGGAAAAACAGGGTCAACGATTGTCATCATCCCTCAATTATAAACATAGCTCGAGAGATAACGTATGGAACAAATATATATATATATATATATATATATATATATATATATGTATGCACTCACTAACTGTAAGTCGCTCTGGATAAGAGCGTCTGCTAAATGACTAAAATGTAAATGTAATCTCGTTTGAAAGCTAATTCTATGCTTTACAGATGTAGACTGACTGGCTCCAGATTGGATCAGATTCAGGCCGGTGACGCTGTTAAACTATGCAACCAACTGTGACATGTTTTGCTATGGCCCTGGCTTGGTTTGAGTTTGTTGCTGCTAGTTGGTACACTGTTGTAGTCAGGCATAAGTTAGTTAGTACAACCATAGCTGCATCCAATATTTATTTGTGCCCTAGACATGGATTGCACCTCGGAGACTAATGTGACTGTTTCGTCTAAATTACACTAACTTCGAGAGGCATGGAAATACGATGACATTGCTAAAGTAGGCAAATAATTTGTAGGAAACAACTTTACGGTGGTCCCCTCAATCAAATATGGTGGTCCCCTCAATCGTAGTTAGCTGGCTAAAGTTATACTGCATCTAAAGTCAATCTGGCGACATCACAATCATTTGAAAAGTTATTGTGTTTCCAAGCCAAATCCGAGTAGTATTGAGGTAGGCTAACGTTAGCCAGCTAGCCAACTAGTTAGGTAACTAGCTAGCTAGTTGGTAGCTAGCTAGCAAACGTCAGCTATGCTAGCGATGACAGTGATAATGATTATCAAAATATACATAACCAGATACATAACCAGCGGTCTATGGTCTAGCTACCAGTATACTCACCACCACTGGGGACCAACGAACTCCAACCACCTATTCCGCATGATAGGGTCCTTCGGCAAGGCATGCAAACCATAGTTGTTGGCTGTGCATCCTGCTGGAAGCATGCATTGCATGATCAATCCTTATAGGGCTTTTCAGTCTCAAACGGCAGCGATTCTTTGAACACGTTTGTTAGGGGTGATGAAACAACAGAGCCCACATTCAATGAAGGGAAGCAAAGTGAGCGGAAGGGTGATTTGCACGTGGAGCTTGGCAAAAGGGGGCATGATTTGTTGACATAATTGTAATCCAATCTTAATTGACTTGTTGTAACGCAGTGAGGTTCCAAACTCCATTTTAGACGAGACTGACTTTATGACCAAAATTGTCCTATTTACACTTTATAGTCAATTTTGACACTAGAATAAATGTTTGATGCCACATAGACTGTTTTCAAAGGGATTCGTTGGTTTTTAGGGGTAGTCGCTCTTTAATGTATTTTTCCAGTATGTGTGGGCGCCATTTGAGCCTGTACTGTATACAGTAGATGTGTTTGTGTGAAGTAGGAATGACAGGAATCTTTTTGACTTGTACCCATGAGAGGGATGCTATATATATCTGCAGTATGAGAACTGAACTCACTCCACTCTCCCTGCAGCCCTCCTCTCTCTCTGTCCCTCTCCTCTCATTACAGTAGGCCCAGTAACTGTAATTACCCTCTACACACACACACACACACACACACACACAGTCACACAGTCACACAGTCACAAACACACATCCTTAAGGACCCCTGGGATTGTCTGCCCCCGCTTACCCTCCCCTGCTGTGGGAGAGGAAGGGGGATTCTACTACTCAACAGGAAGACATGTACACTACTTCACATTCGCACACATCCCACACACACACAGCATCCCACACACACACACACACACACACACACATATACTGTATACAATACTGTACTATGCAGGGCCGCCCCGCTCATTAGGTAGGATTTGGCGGCTACCAATTGCGGCAGATTGAGGAGGGCGGCGTTTTCTGAGCTAAACTGACCAAGAGGCACCTCCAACAACACATAAAACCTCACATAATTCTGCCCCAAAACAATGACAATTTCTATCAACCAGTGGCATATGCGAAACATAGACGTCTATGTTTGGTTCAGATTTTGTCCGGTCTAGACCAGCCTTGATTTGAACAGGAAGGGGCTGTTGATTGATGTGGCCAGGGTGGGACTCAAGTGTACCACACACACTGCTTCAGCCCGTAGCCCCCCACGATACACACACACAGCCCCCTGAGTATGAAGTACATTGATGACTGAAAGCTTTGTAGTTTATAACCCACTCAAATACACATGCATGGGATAGTAGAGAATGAAGAGTGAATTCACTCAGCAATATATATCTCTATAATGTATTGCTCTGAACACACTCCATCCCTTTCTTTTTGACTCATCATTACAAGATTTACAATCAAACACACACTCTCACATTGACATAGAGCACTCTTACATTGACATAGAGCACTCTCACACTGCCATAGAGACCCCATTCTACTGTTCATTCTCATTCTCAATTGCATGTGAATACCATGTACTGATATGTCGTTCTATAGTATGGTTCTGTATGTGTGTTCTCTCTATGTGCATACTTGTGTGTGTGTGTGTGTGTGTGTGTGTGTGTGTGTGTTTGTGTGTGTGTGTGTGTGTGTGTGTGTGTGTGTGTGTGTGTGTGTGTGTGTGTCTTGTCTGGTGAGGAGGAAAGACACCTTGTATGTTCATTGTTCCAGAGAATGTCTCCTTGTGAGGTCACGATGTAATTTACTATCGGTAACGGGAACTGCCAGTTCAAACTCTTTTTTTTGTGTGTGCGTGTCCTTGCTTTTGTTTCTGTCGCCGAATCATCAATGACACACTCCTATCCTGCTGAGGTGGTGGATCTAAATATACTGGTGTGTGTGTGTGTGTGTGTGTGTGTGTGTGTGTGTGTGTGTGTGTGTGTGTGTGTGTGTGTGTGTGTGTGACACATGCTGCCTTTAATAACAGAGCATGTGTTTGGCATTATTATAGTACCCACGATGGTGACTCCTGGGGGGTTGAAGTGACCAGCCATTTCCGTCCCCAAAGAGTGCCAGAAACCTAGTATAGAACAGAGCTGGTAGTTGATCAACCACATTATATCCCCTGTTCCCCTTATAGAAGTACACTACATGACCAAAGGTATGTGGACACCGGCTCGTCAAACATCTCATTACAAAGTAATGGGCATTAATATGGAGTTGGTCCCCCCTTTGCTGCTATAATAGCCTCCACTCTTCTGGGAAGGCTTTCCACTAGATGTTGGAACATTGGGTTGAGGTCAGGGCTCTATGCAGGCCAGTCAAGTTCTTCAACACCGAACTCGACAAACCATTTCTGTATGGACCTCGCTTTGTGCACAGGGGGCATTGTCATGCTGAAACAGGAAAGGGCCTTCCCCAAACTGTTGCCACAAAGTTGGAAGCAGGGAATCGTCTAGAATGTAGTGTTAAGATTTCCCTTCACTGAAACTAAGGGGCCTAGCCCGAACCATGAAAAACAGCCCCAGACCATTATTCCTCCTCCACCAAACTTTACAGTTGGCACTATGCATTGGGGCAGGTAGCGCTCTGTGAGCATTTGTGGCCTACCACTTCGCGGCTGAGCCGTTGTTGCTCGTATACGTTTCCACTTCACGATAACAGCACTTTCAGTTGACCGGGGCAGCTCTAGCAGGGCAGAAATTTTACGAACTGACTTGTTGGAAAGGTTGTATCCTATGACGGTGCCACGTTGAAAGTCACTGAGCTCTCCAGTAAGGCCATTCTACTGCCAATGTTTGTCTATGGAGATTGCATGTCTGTGTGCTCGATTTTATACACCTGTCAGCAACAGGTGTGGCTGAAATAGCCGAATCCACTAATTTGAAGGGGTGGCCACATACTTTTGTATATATAGTGTATTGGGGAAAATATTCCATGAAAGCCTATGGTAATGTTAAGGCAGAGACAGTACATTGACTTATCAATATTCATTACTATTATCAGTTATTATAAGTAACCATTAATATTGTTGGTGTTATAAATGGTTTATAACAGGGTATAAAATATTGTCTTATTGTTCTGTATTTCTAATCTATTCTAGTCTATGCTATTCTATTATCGGGCAGGATATCAATTATAGATGGTATTACTGCCCTTAGATCAACATAGGATCATTTTAGACTACAGTAGCCTACTAAAAAGGCTTTAATAGCTGTGATGTCAGGATAGTACTTTGTCTAATAATAGGCAGTCAGATGGAAAAGCTGTCCGGGTGATCAACCGGTAGGTCAGTCACGAAGCGAGCCCACCTTTAAAAAAATACACCGAGGCAGAGGAACACGCTCCGGTAGTCGCGTCTAGAGTGAGTCTCTCGGTATTCGCTGCCAGTTTGCTCTGTCAGGGAATTCCGGGGACGTGCGGTGACGTCAGCGAGCGGACGGACGGACGGAGCAGGGCGCAGGAGGGGCGTGTAGTGTGCGTGTCGTGTCTGTGTGTAGAAGACGCAGCCAGAAGCCAGTGGGTTGGTGTGTGCCTCTGTAGCGATAGCGTCATAGGTTGAGCACTGAGCCAAGAGACTTGTCCCTTTAAAACACAGTTCGATTCAGCGCAACCTGATTCCCTTATGTCGGGAGAGAGAGCGAGAAGAAGACGAGGACTGTAAAAAGACTGTAAAAAGATAGAAGGCAAGGAGAAAACAAATGGAATAATAAAAAGCGTATCTCGCTTGTCGACTGAAACTAGGATTTCAAATCCAGACATAGTGACATTAGTTGAGCGTCAAGTGATACAAGTTTACAAGAGCTTCGAAAGGAAGCGAGTGAGACTAAGTGAATCAGTTGTCTGAGTCGCTGGAATTTAGCTGTACAGAGAGAGAAACTTGCAGATACAGCACCAACTACTGCCTGGATTCAGGACACTCAGCAAATACGGACTACAGTGGTACACACTGGAATATTTTTATGCTGAAAAAAACACGTTTGTTTTGGAAATATTCTCAACGATTTCTACTACTCCAGACAGCTGTACGTGAATATCTTTATTACTACTGTGTTACATTGTGGATGTCTTTATAACGAGCTGGTTACATTCTGTTGCAATACTGTAAGAATGGAACGTAAATTGTAACTTTGTATCTTGCGTCGCTGTTTGTCTAATGTACACAGAGAGACATTTTGCCATTTGCCGTTTTTACTTGAGCTCTTGTAGGACGAGTTATTTGTAAAAAAAATAAATAATAATAATAATAATAAAATACAACAACAATGTAAGTCGTAAAACTTTAGTTATCTGTAAATGTCTACTTGGGATTTTCAGAGGTTTCTCTTCGGCTTGTTTGTTCACGTTGATAACAAGAGAGCGCGTTCAGAAAGTGAAATCAAGGGAAAGGGTAGAGGCGCTGATATTCAAAGAGTTGTAGTCTGGTAACGTTACAGTGTAGTAACATTTAATAGTTTATAGATTAAACCGGAAGACTTGTTTGCTCACGCTGGGTTGTTAATGCTTGTCGTCTGTTTCAAATGTATTACATGGGGAATACGTCGCCTATTATAATTCCCATTTTAGCTCATATGCAATGACATACATACAGTCTACATAATAGGTTGAATGCGTAAATTACAACGACTATAGTCTATTCTCGTTCTACTTTGTAGTCATATATTGATAATTTATGCGTGTGCGATTGTTTTGGTGAATTTATTTTGACAGTAGAAAGAGGGGGGCACTTCAGAAACATAGCATCATCCCACGTGTGTTTGTGGGACAGATAAGAGGAATATATGGAGGGAGAAAGAAATGGCTTGTGTAAGGATCTCCCCCCTCCTCCGCGCCTTTGTCTGTGGGAGGGCTGACTGAGGGAGTGTTGAGTGGGGATGGGCATACAGAGGGAGGCAGGCAGGCTGCCTTATAAAGCGAATGGATTGCCCCTAGTCAGACCTTCCTCGCGCACACAAAGAGCCGAATTGAAAGGAAGTAATTTGCATCGTCCACGGGGGGAGGGTGGTGTTTTTGGTGTGTCACTCACTGTGTCTCAAAATACCCCTTTCTGTCTGGAAGACCCGTCAGGGAAGAGAAATAGCACAGAACAAGCAATTGAAACACGCGTGGAAAAAGGTGGCAAGTGATGTGGTTTTTCTCAGTTAGCCTATTATTGACGGTATTCATGATAATTTGACGGGATTGTAGTCTAAAATAAAAGCGTTCATGCAAGAACTCGACTCGGTGTTATGCATTTTATGGGCCGTTATAAACCGAACCTTGTTCTAAGGACCGACGTGTGCTGGCATTGGGTCGGTGAAACTCTTTGAACCCCACTTCCGATCAATCAAGGCGATTGACATGGAAACGAGTGGCGTGTTTCTTGTTTGTGACTCTTTGAAGTCTCGAGCTGTAAAGTTAGGACAGGCAGAAAGCTGCTTACGAAAATATATTTTTTTCTCTCCTATCATACAGCTCTTTGACTTCTTGGCTGAATAGGAACCAAGTAACTGCTTCTTGCTCTGGCTTGAATCACCCGCCCCCATTTGTCCGGTCCCGTGATCTGAATGCCAGTGAATGAACAATCGCCGCCCATTCTACTACTCCTATGACGAATATGTACGGTTAAAGTTGTACACACACCAAATATTTGTCAGAATACTTATTAAAGATGCACTATGCAGAAATCGCTCAGCCTTTTCCAGGTTGCAAAAAGTATAATATTTCGCATAATTTCAGTTTATGTAACAATAAAGCAATTATAGTGTAGAGAACATTTTTACCATCTAAACCGCTGTGAAATATATTTTCCATAACCAAAAATATTGTATTTTCAGCTGTTTGAAGCTGGTGTACAAAAACGAAAGTAAAGATGCAAAAACTAAACTTAAGAACGGGAGGCATAGAAATAACACACATAGAACAGATCTATCGCTTCATAGACTTGCTTTCAATGAGAATGACAGATCTATAACTCACGTTTCTATGTGAATTTGCTCAGGTTTCCCCAAAAGTTACATATTAAGGCTCAGTCAACACTGATGAAAGGGTAATAAGCAGGGCTACAGAAAGTGTGTAACTGTGTGTGTCGGGATAGGTGATGGATAAAGAAATGTTTGGCCCATGGTGTTTTGAGAATGGTGTTTCTTACATAATTGACAGGTGGTGTGGGTGTGAGATTGGTTGTAGAAACAGGTGTGGCTTGTGTGTGTAGGGGATGAGTGGTGGTGGTGTAGGAGGTGTTTGTGGCATGAGTAATTTGGGTCAGTAGGCTAGTTTAAACGGCTTAGTCACCTAACACTCCCTCAGTCATTGAGGGAGGTGGTGATGAAATGGGATCAGTGTGTCAGTGTATCGTGTGAACTTCTCTCATGTTGTTCAGGTTCTCGCACATGCTTTTACATCCACTTTCATTGTTTTGTGTCTGTGAAAAAACGAACAAACTTTCATATTGGGTGTGGGTGTGTGGTTATTTGGGTCAGAGGCAAGAGGAACTACCTCGATCATGTCAGACACCAAAAGTCTTGTTTTACTCTACCTGAAACGAAAGGTGTCGTTTCATCACCATGGAAGCGGAGCACAGCATTTGTCATGCTGCAAACAATAACATGAGCCTCTGTCCTATCTCAAACATCTAGCAGGACATTTTGATAACAGTCCAACATATTATCAGGCAGCACTTTTGGATGAAGACATGTACATATTGCTTCCACGTATCCAATCCTCTCAAATATACAGCAGTGTATTATAGAGAGTAGGGCCTGGAGGTCCATGTAGAATTGAGAATAAGAACGAGTCTATTGATAGGAGAGCAAAGAAGCAGGGTTGACCTATCCTCATGTTAGTGCTCCTGCTAGGTGAGGAGGTGGGTGAGAGGAGGAGGTGGTAGGAGTTACTGGGGTAGAGCTCAGGCGGCTCTGTGTGGAATTCCACCTAGCAGTGTGAGGTCTCTAGTTGTGACTCTATGGAGACCGTTAGGAAAGGCTGGTGTACTACAGTGTGTTGAATATGGCTATGTTGGTGAGGTCATTTTGTGTTTCTGTCTTTACGTTCTACCGTTCTAGAGCCATATGTGTTCCTGTTATTAAGTTCCAGAACTGTCTCTGTGTGTGTGTCATGAAACTCTCTTGTGGGATCTGTGCGTATTCTTTAGTTTTGTTATCACTGGCAAAGTACCACTGATGATGCAGAAGTGAAAGGGAGGTGTACAAACGTGCATGTGTATGACTAACACACCAGAACACACACACACAGGGAAGGAATGTACTGTTTTCCCCTCTGTCACCTCAGTGACTACTTTACTCCAACTACTCTGACTAAGAGAGAGAGGGGTCAAGAATGAGTGTTAGAAAGAGAAAGAATGGGAGAGGACAGATAAAGAGAGAGTGGCTAAAAGAGAAAAGTTTGAAAAACAAAGAGAGAGAAAGGGGTGAGGACAATCAGTAAACGAACAGTCCAGTGTTCTTTGGGCTAAATGAACAAACAGTAACAACAGCAGACATGTCTATGTGCATCATTATCACTGTGCTTTCTGTCTGTTCACACATAACTAGAACTGTGTAATTATTAGCTACCAACTAATATAATATGAACACCGGACTGGACGGTAGCTGTACCTAATCTGGCTTTAACTCTGATAGGGAACCTTCAGTCCAAGAGGTTTGTTGACTACCGTCAGGCATGTTCTCTGCTCTGTTATGTCCCGATAGACAGGCACACACACGCACACGCACAGATAGGGGTGGGAGTGTCGAGGCTCAGGTTGTCCTTAATGTTGTTGTTCAGTGGAGACATCATCACAGACCTCCAGCTCTTGGAATGAACATAAAGGACAACCTGACTCTCAACACACTCCCACCTCTATCTGTGTTTGTGTGTGGGGGGACGTTCTGTCCAAGTGGTTTGTTGACTACCGTCAGTAATGTTCTCTGCTCTGTTATGTCCCGATAGGCACAGCCACTCTCAGAAGGGGGTGTGTTGAGGGTCAGGTTGAAAATTAGGGACTGCTGATGAAAAGTAGCTGCGCTTAGCGAACTCTGGTGCACACATCATATTTCACTGTCTGAAATGTATGTTTTTAATTGCACATGGTCCCTTTAAATGAACTACTAGTACTACAGGTTGACCTTAATGTTAATGTTGTTCTTGGAATGAACATCAATCTGTACTTGGTAATAGAGAATGTTCAATATGTACTAGAGGGAATAGAGAATAGTGGAGAAAGAAGTCGATCTCTCTTGAGAAAGTACTTTCTCTTTATTTCTGTGTCTCTCTCTTTCTCCACCTTAATAACCGTCTGCCGCGACGCCACCGATACCACGGCAACCGTTGTCTAGGAAACAGTCTCGGCTCTGTTGTGGTCTGCCTGTGTGTGTTTCTGGGGGTACTAATCAGGGTGCTTACTTGTTTGTTTGTGTCTGTCTTGCTCTAAATTCTGGGAAGTGAGGGCATGGGTAGTACTGAAGGCACTGGCTGGGGGAGGGGGGACTTTGGGATGTTCTGTCCCTTTCTGGTCCCCTCATACAGAGAAAGCAGGGTGTTGTGTTTTATGCTGTTTCCCTGTGACAAAGAAAGGCAGGTTGGGTTTTTTGAAGTGAAGGAACGGGAAAGTGAGTGTGTTTGATCGAGTGTTATAATTGTCGATAGTGAACGTAAACACACACGCACGCATGTGGTCATTCAGATTTCGGCGGCACAAATATCACATAACATATTTCTATATGGTCACATCCCGTTTTCAGTCTCTCACAGACATTCGTATAGTGAGTCAAAGCTTCACACACTGACACACACATCTGTGTGTGAGTGCTCAGACGAAGGCATGGGCTCTTGGTCTGACTGCCTGTCTCCCTCTTGAAGTCATGCTGTTTCTGGAAAACAAGAAAAGAAGAACGTCACCCCTTCTTTTGAAGTCTTGTTCTGCGAAAGAGATGTTGAGGGCATCTGCTTGAGTGACTGACTGGAAATAACATTAGTCAACAGACACGCATGTCAGTCAGCGCCCCCTAACTTTATTAGCAGACAATCAAGAAAAACACTGCCTTTGCGTAAGCAGCCTTCAGCCTTGTTTATTGTCAGTTACCAGTCAAATTAGGTTTCTCTGTTCTGTTTGTGTTGACATCTGCTTTAGAGCGTCTAAGTCTTTGCTTAAACACGTGGTTGACAGGATGACGTCATGTCTGTCTGACATGAATTCAAATGTTTTAGAAGTGAAACCCTGTTATTTGTTTTGTATTGACTCACATTTACTCTCACTCAGCCACATATTTACACATTCATATTTTGTCCGCACACACACACATTCTCACACACACCGTTTCTGTTCCACAGGAAACTTCTACCATGCCCTCACCCCTCCTCAAGACATCCACACACACATCTCAGGGAGGCTAGCTACTTCCTGAAACTCTGACGACAGCTTCCTGTCTCATCTCAGAGCAGCATCTCCCTCTTCTCCTTCTCTTAACGTCACACACATGCACCACGTCTGTGTGTGAACCGTCCTTAACAGTGAAATCTAGCACACACACATACACTCTGACAGTTGTTACAAGCACAGGTGCGATGGCAGTTAGATAAAACAGCTCTTGCTGTTTCCATCTCCTCAACCTGCGTAAACCAACAGGCTGCCAAAATACCACACTAGACTTTCAACCCTGTACATGTAGTAGAATATATCCGAACATTTCACCATGTCTGCCAGTAAAAGTAATGGTAGAGGATCCAGAGAGAGGGAGGGGTGGAGAGAGGGGGAGGGGGGAGAGAGGGAGAGCGAGAGAGAGAGAGAGAGGTGTTGGGAAAGGCTTTCCTCCTGAGTGTACTTGGACCGACTCTCAGAAACAGCACATGTTCAACTTCACTCCAGCCAGGATGACAATCCACGTTCTCCAACAGAATGGGATATGAACATATTTCCGCCCTCTCTCTCTCTCTCTCTCCAGTTCTCTGTGAGTGCTTTTCAACTGAACCCAACAATGAGCAGTAAGCTGTGCAGAGACCTAAATCAGCACATACAAACACTACCTTCTTTTCAGCTTGTGTTGTCTACCCTTATTCTTGGGGCAACAGTCACAGTTAAAGGCCTGGTGTTACAGTAAATAGGCGAGAGGTTGTGAGTTTGCTGTGACTCTGAGCTGATTCGGTGTCATTTTTAGAAGGCCAAACAGCTAGACCTAGAGATTGGGCAGCAGTGCTGTACTATAATTAGTGTGGAGGAAGAGAGAGAGTTACTTCTGTTCTCTACTGAGCATAAATACCCGCTGTAGGATGTTCTCTGTGTGTGTTTGGCCGTGTCGGTGCTCTCCCGGTGTGTGTAGGCGGTAGTGTGTGTGGGAAAAGCTTAGATGCGTTGGTGACGAGCTAGCCTGCATCACACACAAACAAACACACACACTGTGGGAGCCTGGCAACGGAACGGACGCAGGCAGGCTGTGTGTTCCTGGCTGAGTGTGTGTGTGTGTGTGGGTTTCCTTTAACTCAATCCCTTTTTAGGGCCAGGTATGTAATGGACCAGTGTGGAGAGAAACCCACAGGCTTTCCGCCTCCCTCCCTCATCTCTCGCTCGCCAGACATGCCGGAACCTTCTTTCTCTCTCTCCCTTCTTTCTCTCTCTCCCTTTCTTATCAAATTGATCACTTATCTCTCAGCCTGCCAGGAACTACTGTCTGCAGGGTGTCATCTTAATGTCATCCTTTATCTCCCTCCTGCGCTCCTACTGGCTCTCTCTCTCAATTCAATTTCAATTTAATGGCTTTATTGGCATGGGAAACAAATGTTTACATTGCCAAAGCAAGTGAAATAGATAATAAACAAAAGTGAAATAACCAATAAAAAATGAACAGTAAACATTACACTCACAAAAGTTCCAGACATTTCAAGTGTCATATTATGTCTATATACAGTGTTCTAATGATATGCAAATAGTTAAAGTACAAAAGGGAAAATAAATAAACATAAATATAGGTTGTATTTACAATGGTGTTTGTTCTTCACTGGTTGCCCTTTTCTTGTGGCAACAGGTCATACATCTTGCTGCTGTGATTTCACACTGTGGTATTTCACCCAATAGATATGGGAGTTTATCAAAATTGGGGTCTGTGTAATCTGAGGGAAGTATGTGTCTCTAATATGGTCAAACATTTGGCAGGAAGTTAGGAAGTGCAGCTCAGTTTCCACCTCATTTTGTGGGCAGTGTGCACATAGCCTGTCTTCTCTTGAGAGCCAGGTCTGCCTTCGGCGGCCTTTTGCAAATAGCAATGCTATGCTCACTGAGTCTGTACATAGTCAAAGATTTCCTTAATTTGGGGTCAGTCACAGTGGTCAGGTATTCTGCCACCGTGTACTCTCTGTTTAGGGCCAAATAGCATTCTAATTAGCTCTGTTTGTGTCAAGTAATTATTTTTTCGTTTTCTCATGATTTGGTTGGGTATAATTGTGTTGCTGTCCTGGGGCTCTGTGGGGTCAGTTTGTGTTTGTGAACAGAGCCCCAGGACCAGCTTGCTTAGGGGGCTCTTCTCCAGGTTCATTTCTCTGTAGGTGATGGCTTTGTTTTGGAAGGTTTGGGAATCGCTTCCTTTTAGGTGGTTGTAGAATTTAACGGCTCTTTTCTGGATTTGGATAATTAGCGGGTCTCTGTGTCTCTCTGTCTCTATGTGTGTGTGTTCATAGTCAGTTATCTATATTTAACTGAGCCCTTCTATGTCGTCTGTCTGCCTCTGGATCATACCACTATGAGGCTGGCAGGGGAGTTCTCTGTTTGGGAAGTCTCATTACTGGAGTCAGACAGGGTGGTGATTTGGTGACTGACCGAACTTTTGTATTTAGCTTTGTAACAGTGGTAGTTGAGTTCTAGTGGCTTATCATAGTATAAAAAAATTATTGCAAAAGTAGTTTTATTTTCACATACTCAGTGTATATTAGAGAGGTGAGTATTGAGTAATGTTTTGGTAGTTATGGTTAGCAACGGTTGGCATGATGATGTTGGCATGGCCTTAGCCTCGCCTTTCTCTACCAGAGTGGTAGCCACGTGTGTGATGCCATAACCAGGACGACGGAGGTGTTGACTGGAACAGGTCTTTGATGTCTGTCATCATGGGGGTTTCACTGTTACCCAGGTGACATATGGGGGCTACCGGGGGGAATTCACACGTTATAAGATTTGTTATGTTGCGCAAGATTCTTAGTTGCAATGTTAATTCTGCTTTTGAGATTCTGCGGTCAGTGTGGCAACATCAATGTAGTTTGTTGGAATTGCCCTGACCCAATTGGGGAAATAGGCAACACCACATTAGAACACAACATCTAAAAGTGACAAATAAGACCCCCACACACTTCTCTGTAATTCTATCATGGTTAGGTGGTTTGGCGATTCCTGTCTTTGCCATAAAACCCCCGACCTGCCTATCTACGTGTTTCACCATACCACCGGTTCACTAACCACCGATGACGCCACCTGAGAAAATCCCTGAGACGTCACGCCGTCTCTAGCAACGCCCCCGGTCACCTGACCGTAAGTGGCGTTTCAGGGGGAGGGGGATGAAGGGTTAAGTCTGGGGTTTGAGGTAAGCCCTTTCCACCGACCGCTGGGCGTGGCGCTGACTCACTCACCGGGGGGGTTCCCTGTGCTGTGACACCCAGGATGCAGCATATCACAACACACACTCTCTCTCTCTCTCTCACACTCACTCACTCACACACACAGCATACTGACAGCCTTTCTCTCTATATAACCTGAGAAAGCTTGGGTCTTAGTGTGCTTTGTAATAGTATCTGATGTTTGTTTCTCACTCAGTTCCCCATATTGCACGTTTGTTCGTTTTGCTTTCCTCTCTCCTTTTCTCTCTTTCCCTCCCTCCCTCATCTGTCTCTCTGTGCCTCTACTCTCTCTCCTTTCCCCCCTCTCCCTGTTCTCTCTGTCTGTTGTTGCTGCACTACAGTTTCACGTGTGATAGTTGACTTAACGTGCCAACCTCTTCCTGTGAGAGAGGCTACTGGTGTTTATATAGCGCCAGCCCTTGTGCCTCTAACACAGTTACTCTCACCATTGTGTGTGTGTGTGAGCCCCCTCTCTCTTTGTGTTGTGTCAGCCCCCTGCCGATTCACCCTTTCCCCTCCTGCCCTCCCTGGGTTTCCACACACACACACACACACACACACACACACACACGCCGTGTCGACTAGGGAGTCGAAGCAGTGGAGAGCAGAGGAAGAGAGGAGGGGTGATTCTTTTTTCGCCTCCTCCAGCCGTCTCCATGTTCTTAGTAACCATGGGAGAAAGAGAGCGAGACAGAGAGGGTGAGAGAGAGAGGAGGTTAGACAGTAATACTTATACCTAAAGTCCCTGTCTTGTCTCCTGACTGACTGATAAATGCAGTGTTAGAAAGTTCTGGCTATTGTCTGGTTTCTGATCCTCGTTTTCATCCTGGAGAAGTCTACAGACATTGTCTGATGTAATAATATGAGTATAGCTATTGGGTCGTTCCACCTCAAAAAGCACAAGAAAGAGGATTTCGACACCCACCGTCTCAGATTGTTCTCAAATCGTTTCTGTATTTAGAAACCGATATGATTAGCATTCTGGAAACATTATTTTTTTGTATATATAATTTGATTTCTGAGAAATTAAGCTAATTGATTGCACCCAAGTTGGCTATTTTAATTCATAGAATTCATATAATATTCAATAAATATAGTACCTAACATCCATTTTGGACCAGAATAAGAAACTCTATATTTATTGGAAAGGAGCATCAATATCACCGTGCACTTTCACCACTCTGAAGTTCATCATAACTTATTTCATATGTAGCCTAATAAAGTGCATGGTTTACCGAGTCGTAGTGGGAGGACCACACACCCTGACTCCAAGTTTACTTCCATATGATGGTTGTTATATCAATATTTGCACATAAAGGCGTTTCTACCACCATTTCTCACATAATAATTTTACCAACAAAAAGATCCCACCATGTCGAACGAACAAATTATATGTCGGCATTTATAAAATTGTACTGCAACTTCCTGTTTCCATCACAGCTGTTGTGATTATTTTTATATGGTATGACTTTTACTTGCATAAAAACTGTGGATGGAAACTTGTTAGAAAAAAGTTTGGTCCATATCGGATGTTAGGTACTATAATTATTGAATATTAATTGAATCCTATAAATTAAAATGGCCAATTTGGGTGCAATCAATTAGCTTAATCTCAAATTATATTTCAACAAAATAAAGTTTCCGGAATGCTTACCTTATCTGTTTCTAGCTACAGAAACTATTTCAGAACAATCTTAGATGGTGGGTGTCATGGCTTGCTGAAATGACATGGAACAACCCTAATTTCTGATACATAGAGCTATTGGCTAATTGTGATTGTGTGTTAGTTTAATGTGAACAGATGTTGTTGGTTTTGGCTGCTATCTGTTTTATGATGATTTTATATTAAATCTGACTCTCTCTTCTGATTGGTCCAGGGCTGAAGAGATCCCAGAGATGATTGGCTGTAGAAGCTGAGACTTGACAAGACAGAGGATCTTGAACTAGGTGCTATTCTGAAAGGTAAGCGAGTGTGTGTGTGTGTGTGTGTGTGTGTGTATACAGTGCATTCAGAAAGTATTCAGACCCCTTGACTTTTTCCACATTTTGTTACGTTACATCCTTATTCTAAAATGGATGAAATTAAAAATGTTCCTCATCAATCTACACACAATACCCCATAATGACAATGCAAAAACAGAAATAAGTATTCAGACCCTTTGCTATGAGACACGAAATTGAGCTCAGGTGCATCCTGTTTCCATTGATCATCCTTGAGATGTTTCTACAACTTGATTGGAGTCCACCTGTGGTACATTCAATTGATTGGACATGTTTTGGAAAGGCACACACTTGTCTATATAAGGTCCCACAGTTCACAGTGCATGTCAGAGCAAAAACCAAGCCATGAGGTCGAAGGAATTGTCCGTAGAGCTCCGAGACAGGATTGTGTCGAGGCACAGATCTGGGGAAGGGTACCAAATCATTTCTGCAGCATTGAAGGTCCCCAAGAACACAGTGGCCTCCATCATTCTTAAATGGAAGAAGTTTGGAACCACCAAGACTCTTCCATGAGCTGGCCACACTGCCAAACTGAGCAATCGGGGGAGAAGGGCCTTGGTCAGGGAGGTGACCAAGAACCCGATGGTCACTCTGACAGAGCTCCAGAGTTCCTCTGTGGAGATGAGAGAACCTTCCAGAACCACAACCATCTCTGCAGCACTCCACTAATCAGGCCTTTATGGTAGAGTGGCCAGACGGAAGCCACTCCTCAGTAAAAGGCACATGACAGCCCGCTTGGAGTTTGCCAAAAGGCACCTAAAGGACTCTCACACCATGAGAAACAAGATTCTCTGGTCTGATGAAACCAAGATTGAACTCTTTGGCCTGAATGCCAAGCATCACGTCTGGAGGAAACCTGGCACCATCCCTACGGTGAAGCATGGTGGTGGCAGCATCATGCTGTGGGGATGTTTGTCAGCGGCAAGGATTGGGAGACTAGTCAGGATTTAGGGAAAGATGAACGGAGCAAAGTACAGAGAGATCCTTGATGAAAACCTGCTCCAGAGCTCTCAGGACATCAGACTGGGGCGAAGGTTCATCTTCCAACAGGACAACGACCCTAAGCACACAGCCAAGACAACGCAGGAGTGGCTTCGGGACAAGTCTCTGAATGTCCTTGAGTGGCCCAGCCAGAGCCCGGCTTGAACCCGATCGAACATCTCTGGAGAGACCTGAAAATAGCTGTGCAGCGACGCTCCCCATCCAACCTGACAGAGCTTGAGAGGATCTGCAGAGAAGAATGGGATAAACTCCCCAAATACAGGTGTACCAAGCTTGTAGCGTCATACCCAGTAAGACTCAAAGCTGTAATCGCTGCTAAAGGTGCTTCAACAAAGTACTGAGTAAAGGGTCTGAATAGTTCTGTAAATTCTTTAAATTTCTAATACATTTGCCTAAAATTCTAAAAACATGTTTTTGCTTTGTCATTGTGGGTATTGTGTGAAGATTGATGAGGGAAAAAAAACGATTTAATCAATTTTAGAATAAGGCTGTAACGTAACAAAATGTGGAAAAAGTCAAGGGGTCTGAATACTTTCCGAATGCACTGTGTGTGTGTGTGTGTGTGTTCGAACGTGTGTATGTATCTTTTTATGTGTCTGTGGGAATGTGTTAACCAGTCAGAGCTGTTTATGATCGTCTGGTCCTGGTCTGTCTTTACATGGCACTAGTATGGTATCGTTATCCAACACACACACACACACACACACACAGACAGATGAGTAGAGGGGAGCGTCAGCGTGGCTCAGTGTTGGTTTTATTTCCATCTCTCTGGAAGCTAAAAACGGAGCGCCTGAAATATCTTCCCCCTAGGCTTTTAATAGCAAGGCGGCGCTAGGGATGGAGACAGAGAGGGATGGAGGAGAGAGGGAGGGAGGAGAGCGGGAGGGAGGAGAGCGGGAGGGAGGAGAGAGGGAGGGAGGAGAGCGGGAGGGAGGAGAGAGGGAGGGAGGAGAGAGGGAGGGATGAGAGAGGGAGGGAGGAGAGAGGGAGGGAGGAGAGAGGGAGTGGGAGGCCCTACACACACTAGCAGAGCTAATTTAGGAACCAACGTTGACTAGAGTGGGGAACTTTGCTGGCTCATCGTCACGGTGTGTGTGTCACGGTGTGTGTGTCACGGTGTGTCTGTCACGGGTGTGTGCTTCTGTTTGCATTTTGAACAGGAATCTTCTTCTGTCTTCTGTAACTCTCTCTGTTTGACATGGACTGAGTCTTTTCTATTTCTTTGAAGTTTTGGTCCTGTGTGTCTCAGTGTTAGTTTTTCTGGGTGGTGTGACTTTTTGTATTTGTGTGTCACGGTGTGTGTCACAGTGTGTGTGTGTGTGTGTCACTGTGTGTGTCACCATGTGTATGAGTATATATGCCAGGCTATTTTCTGTGTTCTCCAACTGTTCTTTTGTTTGCCTCTCTGCCATGTGTGGGAAGGTGTGTGGGCATGAGATATAGCCAGCACAGCCCGTCCTCTCTTCCATCCCTCCCTCCCTCCTTCCCTGAAGAGCACTTTTATTTCCCACCCATCTATCCTCCCATCCTGTTCAGACCTTCTGTTGTGTCTTCCCCCTGTCCCTCTCTCTCCCTCTCCATCACACCTGTTCTAATAATGGGATTAAAACCAAGTGGATCCAACACACACACATACATAGATACTCTACAGACGCTCACACAAAACAGGCAGTACAGCCACACACCCTGTGCCCTTGGTTAGTCTCTGTGGGTCTCTACCCCCCCTGTAGGGATTACAGTAACCTCAGTGTTCCCATATCATAGGTCCACTAACTCCCACAGGACCATCTGTGCTCGGCTAATAATCCTAAAGTCAGCTACAGCAGAGCTACCGTCGCCCCCTAGGGGCTGGGACACAGTACAGCACCACCAGAGTGTACTAGCTAATAATGACAGATGGACAAAGACGCTGCGGTTACACTGTAATACCTAGACCTAGAGTCTATGGTGCAATAGTTGTTAAATAGATAAACAATTACATCTGCTGCCTCCCTCCAACTCCACACATACTGTATTTTAGTCACAGAGAAGTTTGTAAGCTCTCTCCGCACCAAATGTTCCATATCTAGACTCCTCTCTTCGTTTACCTCTTCTTCCTTGCGCTGTTCTTTCCTCTGTCCTATTTCCTCAGTCTCAACCCCTCCTCTCTGTCTGCAGTGAGTTTCGCTCTACAGCTGAACTATATAATGGAAAACCTACTGACAATTATTGACTTGTATCTCACTTCCTTCCCCTCTCTTCCTCCTCTTGTTCTCTCTCACTCTCTCCTCTCTCCCTCTCTGTCTGATTCTCTGTTTCTCCCTCTCTCATTCTCTCTCCTCTTGTTCCCTCTCTAGCCTAACAGGCTGTATTGTATTGGTGTTGAAGACAGGTGTGAAGTCTTCCCTTAGTCTTTGGTGTGTGGCCTTCTCTGAGCTGCAGTGGAGGGCTTCACAGACACAGCTAGTGTGGTGAGTAGAAAGCGTATACTTGCATTTTTGGGCAATCCACAAATGCCACATAGGTTAATAGTTTGTTGACAGTGTGTGTGTGTCTGTGTGTGCATGTGCATGTCCGTGTGTGAGAAACAGAGGGAGTGTATGTGAGTAATTGTGTGTTAATTCCCATGCAGAGGGCACACATTGTGTACATACTGAGAGTGTATCTCTCCAGTGTGTGTGTGTGTTCCATATATTGAGTGTATGTTTGTGTGTGTTGTCCTCCTCGTCCTACAGGCTGGATGCATCACGCAGTAGAGCAGTTTGGTGGGCGTGGCACACGGGACTCCTTCCCTCTGGACGGACTCAGCCGGGGACCATGGGCTCCCGTGGGCAGCCGCGCCACCTGGGCGCCACCTGCCAGGTATGTTAGGTTTCCACGGCAACCAACAAGCCACACACACACAGCTACTAGTCAATTAATTACACCTACACTGACTGACTTAGCTTCACACTCTCTCACTTGACTACAAGTTCACTGTTAATTGTTATTGTAGGTTAACATGTATTTTTCTCTTAGGTAAAACAGTTCGTATCGCACAGTATTTACTCTTGTTCTCTCTACCAGGTGTTCGACAGGTGTCAATCAACACCAGGTCCTCCCCCATGTAGCGCCCAGTCACATGGGTGGACTGAACCATCCCAGTAAATTCTTCAATAATGGGTGAGTCCGGCAAATATTCCTGTTGGGCTCATACGGTAATATAATCTGATAGCTGTAGTCTCCGCCTTTCTTGTCTTTCCTTGTCACGTACATTCACAGCTCCAGGCTGTAGTCACTGTAATCTGACTCTCTCTCTCTCTCTCTCTCTCTCTCTGTTCCCAACAGGACCATGCAGGTGCGTGGCGGTGAAAAGCTGGAGCTGTCCCAGGCCATGTTACCTGGCCTCCAGAGAGGGGACCAGCAATGCCCCCTTCCTCCCCCCCACCGGGTGTGGGAGCAGATGGGTCAGCTGTATGAGTCACACCCCCCTCCTCATTCACTTGAACCCCTACCCGGCCTTCACAGCGGTGGATACAGCGCCGGGCCTCCTACCCACCTGCCTTCCAGACCCAATCAGCTACTGAAGGTGAGAGAAGGAGCCAATGATATCATCAGACAGGACGAGTGTAGATAAATGAGTGGCCTATCAGTGAGCGACGATAAAAGTTGGATGTCTTGTTAGGAGATGTAATCCTGCCTTTTCCTCTCTCTATCTCCTTCTCAACCCCTCTCTCTCCTCTCTCTCTCTCTCCTCCTCTCTTCTCCTCTCTCTCTCTCTCCTCCTCTCTCCTCCTCTCTCTCTCCTCTCTGTCCTTCTCTCTCTCCTCCTCTCTCTCTCTCTCCTCCTCTCTCCTCCTCTCTCTCTCCTCTCTCTCTCCTCTCTGTCCTTCTCTCTCTCCTCCTCTCTCTCCTTCTCAACCCCTCTCTCTCCTCTCTCTCTCTCTCTCTCTCTCTCTCTCTCTCTCTCTCTCTCCTTCTCTCTGTCAGTATGAGGGTCCTCAGGAGCATCATGTCCCCAGGGGTCCAGCGTCACTGGGTGATGATATGTGGGCTCAGATGCAGCAGCAGCAGAGGGGTTACCCAGGGAAGATGCTGGGGGGGCAGCTGAAGAGGCCGGCCCCCCCTTTAGGGGAGCACTCGGTCATCCAGCACACCCCGCCCCCCTCCCTTCACCCCTCCTCTCGGCCCAATGAGGACTGTCCCAGTCCTAGCAAGAGGAAGAGGAGCTCTGAGCAGGTACGTGGATGACTGAAACCGCTGCTCTCAACACTTTACTCATACAGTTATATTTACACATACAGGATAAAGAGATCCAAATCTATACTCTCCCATATGTAGCGTCAGGTGATTGCATAGAATTATTTGTGACCTTTTGATATCTAAACTTAGTTTGTTCTTGTAATTTGACCATGTTGTTATGATGGGATATACTGTAGTATTAACATAGTTACTCTTCTCCTCTACAGGTTCCTCACCCAGGCATGCAGCGGTTCTCTGGCCCAGGAGGACACCCCCTGCCCCCCCAGCAGCAGCCCCTGTCCCACCCCCCCCCTCCCCCACCCAAACCTGCCTTCTGGAACCCCATACATAAGGGGAACGCCCCCTGGGCCCAGCCCGAACGCAAGAACGGGCCTCCAGAGTTCCAGATCAGAACTGTAAGAACACTTAGCACTGCCTCTTCGTCAAGAGCATGAATTTAGTGTACTTATCAAATGTAGTTCTTTTTTTTGAGAGGGGTGGAACTTGGTTAGTTGTGTTTGGCATAAAGTAACATGTCAGTTTATGAGATTCAGGTTAGGTAGTCAAATAGTTTGTCTATGGTCTCCTAGCCTTCCCAGAAGTTCTTAGCTAATCATGTCTCTCTCTTTGTCTCTGGTAACAGGAGTCAGCCAAGTCAGGTCTGGGCGGCTACACCTACAAACCTCCCCCTCCCTCCGCCCCCTCGCCAATCTCCCCACCCCGCATCTCCTCCCTGGGAGACTACCCCCAGCGGCGCGGCGGGGCCGCCCCACCCCACAAGCCCCAGTTCCCACCTCAGGCCCTCAATCAACCCCCCCACAATAACCACCCCCAGTACCCCAAACAACCAGCTCCAGCCCCGCCCCTCATGGGGATGGAGCCCCGGGGAGGTCCTCCTACCCCCCAGAGAGGCCCTACCGTTGGGGGCCGAGGAATCAACAACCAGCCCCACTCCCATCCTCCTCACCACCAACCTCCAGCAAGGGGGGACAGTAGAGGAGACAGGGGCTTTAGGGAGACCCCCCAACCCTCACCAGCAAACCACACCGGCGTGCCTTACAGCCACAACCCCCACCTCCTTGCCCCTGCCAGCAGCACCGCAGTACCTCAACAGCACAACCCCACCACCCCCCACCATGAGGCCTGGAGGCCCCAGGGACAGGGCCAGGGCCAGGGCAGGCCACAAAGCAACCACCCCCTGGTGAGTCCCAGGCTCCCAGCAGAGCTAATGTTATACCCAGCCTCCATTTGTTAGCGTGTGATCTCCGCCTTTTTCACACTGTAATTATTTTCTAAAATCCAAATCGACGGCGGGCTCACGAAAACCTAGGCACTTCACGTAGACCTGAAGAGTTCGGGAACAACTCCCATTTTACCCGCTCATAGGCTCAAATGTCATTTAGCAGAGGGTTCAGTTTGGAATTGACTGGTCTTAGTTAATGGACTTTTGCTAAGAGGAAATGTAAACTATATCAATTTTGTTAGTATTGTAGTGTATCAGCTGCGGCCCAAATGGGCCCCATCACAAGTAGTGCACTGTATAGGGAATAGGGTGCCATTTGGGAAGCAGCCTATGTCTGTTTGGATGGCGCTCTATCTCCAGTGTATTAATCTACCATATCTGTCTCTCCCTACAGGAGTCAGGTCTCTACAGGGCAGGGCTGGTATCTCCGGGGCAGCAGCAGAATCAGAACCAGGTCGGGGAGACCCGGGGTCCAGCGCCCCTCCAGCATCATCAGCACCCCTACCCCCACGTCAGCCCCCCTCAGGCCACCCCCATACCTCCTACCAGGACGCCTGTCATCACCCCCACCTTCACCCCCCAGCCCCCCTGCTCACAGTCACATAACAACCGCTACAACAGTAGTAGTAGTAGTAGTAGTAGTAGTAGTAGTAGTAGTAGTAGTAGTAGTAGTAGTAGTAGTAGGATCAGTAATATGACTGGACCTGCACTCTCCACTGTGACCACAGCGCCACCTGCTGTGTGTTCAGCTAACAACACCCCCACCAGCAGCAGTTGGAGAGGCAGGGAGACGATGGGACTGCTCCACCAGACCTCAGTTCCGTCTCAGCTGGAGAGGGACCCAGAGAGGGGGCCCATCAACCCCATGCTGCACCCAGGGTATCAGGGAGCCCACGTGGGCACTGCCAGTCACCCTCACCCCCACCGGGCACCACCCAGGCCCCAGCAGCAGCCTAGCCACCACCACCAACAGTCTGTCCAGGGGAAGGGTTACTACGGACGGACTGAGCCTGATCGCACTCCTTCCTTCTCTTCGTCATCATCCTCAGGACACCAGAGGGCAGGGGAGAGCGTCATCACCAGCAGAGGGTCTCACCCCAACCCCCTCCCGCAGACGGCGGTCACTAGCTCGCCCCATGACCGCCCCATGACCGCCCCCCAACCCCACACGGTCAACTCTGCCCCTCAGCTAGCCTCCAACCCCTCCTACTCCAGACTCTGTGCCCAGCCTACACCCCAGGCCCCCCAGGCTACCCCCACCTCAGCCCAGGGGTATTCTTGTTCGCGACCCCAGCCACCTCCACCCTCAGCCCCGCAGTCCATGAAGGAGGCTCTGGATAAACTGGATGCTGAGCTGCAGGGTCATATGCAGGCCGAGGAGAGAAGGAGGGACTGGGAGAGAGAGCAGGAGGAGAGGAAGAGGAGGGATTGGGAGAGAGAGCAGGAGGAGAGGAAGAGGAGGGATTGGGAGAGAGAGCAGGAGGAGAGGAAGAGGAGGGAGTGGGAGAGGGCAGAAGAGGAGAAGAAGAGAAGTAGGGAATGGGAAAAAGAGCAGGAGGAGAGGAAGAGGAAGGACTGGGAGAGAGCGAGGGAGGAAGAGGAGAGGAAGAGGAGGAGGGAGTGGGCGAGAGAGGAGGAGGAGAGGAAGAGGAGGATGGAGAGGAAGGTGAAGGAGGAGATGAGCAGGAGCAGTAAGGGGAGAGAGGAGTCCGCCATCGAGAGTCTGGAGAGACTCCTGTCAGGCAGCACCTCTTCTGCCCCACCTCCTCCCCTGTCCACTGGCTCCACCTCCTCCTCCTCCTTTGTCCTACCTCCACCCCCACCACCCCCCAGCCAGTCCTCCTCCTCGCCCCCCTACCCCTGGCTGAGCCGGGGCGGGGCACCCCCTTGTCCCCCAGGCCAGGCACCACCGTCTCCTGCCCCCCTGGAGAGGTCGCAGCCGCCCCCTCTCACCCCCCAGACGGACTATGCCAGGGAGAAGCAGAGGCAGAGGGAGAAATGGGGTGGAAGTCCCCCGTCGTCATCTCACAGTAGTAACGTTACCTCAGGGAACAACGCCCGGCCCTCGTTGGGGTCCTCCTACCCCAACCACCCCTTAAACAACACCACCATGCGAGGCGCCCCCCGTCCATCCAAAGATACCCCCCATCCCAAGGAGAAGGCTAGTCAGCAGGCCAGAGGAGGAGTGATGGGGGCTATGGGTCCCCTCCACACCTCCAGCACCATCACCCTCCGAGAGCCCCCCAAACTCTACCAGGCCTTCCCCAGGGACAGCCTTTCGTCCGTGCCCAACCCCTCCAGAACCAGCAGCAGCACCTCCAGCATAGGGGGCCTCCTCCACAAGCGCATGCCCAGCGGAGGCCTGGGTAGCTGCGCCAGCAGCAGCAGCGGAGACTCGGAGAGCGCCCAGTTTGAGGAGGAACCATCAGAGCTCTCTACGTTACTCCCGGACGGTCTGGCCAACATCATGGCCATGCTGGATGAGTCCATCAAGAAAGAGGAGGAATCTTTATATAGCAGCGACCGAAACGGAGCTAGAGAAAACATTGTCAACGCCTTCTCTGGTACCATGCCACTGGTCAAGAGCTACCTGTGCGCCCCGGACCTCATCCCGGCGCCCAAGCAGCAACCGCAGGACGACTTTGTTGGGGCGAACCTCAACTCCAGCCCCCCCGTGCTGAGCCGACAGGGCTCCCTGGCCTCCCCCTGCAGTCGGACCTCCTCCCTCAACGAGGAAGAGGAGGAGGGTTGTCTCACCCTGAAACCCGCTCCGGAGGTCCACAAGCCAGCTGTCCCTCTCAACCCCAACTCCCAGTCGGGGACTAACTATCGCCACAGCGACCTGGCTAAACTCTACGGTCTCCCGGAGCCCGCGAAGAGCGAGTGCGACGACGAAGATGAGGAAGAGGAGTCGGAGACTCCGTCCAGTTCCCCTCCCCCGCCCCAGAGGCCCCACCTCCACCAGACGGGGGTGAGCAGCACCAACAAGTCCCTGGCCGCCCTGGAGAACCAGAAGTACACCTACAGAGGAGGTCCATTTGGCCGCCCGCCCCCCTCCGCTCTGGGGGGAGTAAAGTACTCCTCCTCCCTCTCTCTGGGTCCCGACATCCAACAGCAGCAGAATAGCACCTCCCCCACCTCCGATTCCACCAATCACCCGGGCTTTACACCGTCATTGACCCCGCCCCTAAAGTCCCGCCCACACTCACCCTCCAGCTGGGAGGCGAAGAGACAGGTCAATATAAAGATGGAGGAGCCTGATATCTGGAGAAATGGGAGGGAGGCCATGGAAAAGAGGATCCATTCCTCAAAGGAAGAGTCAAATTTGAATCCCTCCACACAATCCATCAAGATGGAGCCAAAAGAAGAGATGAAGCTCACTACCATCTCTGAGTCTTCTCTGGCTGAGCTGGGCCGGAGCTGTGAGGTCTTCCTGACCCGACACTCCAACTCCCTCCCCAGCAAGAACACCTCAGACAGGACCAAGACTGAGCTGAAACAGGAGGACATGCACCACAAGCCTGAGAGAGAGAGGGAAGGAGACAGAGAGAAGGATAGAGAGACAGAGAAGAAGAGGAAACACGGCAGCAGCAAGACACACCAGGAGAGGAAAGAGAGGAAGAAAAAGCACAGAGAGAAACGAGAGGAGATGTCCTCCTCCCACTCCTCCTCTTCCTCCTCCCACTCCTCCTCTTCCTCCTCCCACTCCAGTTCCAGTTCCAAACGGCACAAGGAGGGCAAAGGTCACAAGGAGAAGAAGGACCACCTGCGGATCCTCGGGAACCTGGACCTCCAGAGCAAGGAGATCCGGGAGAAGGACTGTGACCACGTTCACTCCGACATGGAGAGAGACCGGAAGAGGAGGAAGGAGGCTGGGTCCACCAGCGAAGACGAACCCTCAGAATGGGCGTCCCATAGTAGAAGTGAAAAAAGTTCTAGTGTCATGTCCTCTTCTCAGGGCAGTGAGGCTGGATCGACACTGCAGGGTTCAGCTGCTGACTTCATGAAACTGAAGGCCCTGTCGGACGGGCCACCCAAGGAGCTGAAGATCAGACTGATCAAGGTGGAGAGCGGAGACAGAGAGACGTTCATCGCCTCGGAGGTGGAGGAGAAGAGGACACCGCTGGAGGAGATCAGTATCAAGAACACAGCCGCAGAGGTCATACGGGCCTGCAAGTGAGTATGGAGGGAGAGAGGAGAGGGGAATGGAGGGAGAGAGGAGAGGAGAGGGGAATGGAGGGAGAGCGGAGAGGGGAATGGAGGGAGAGAGGAGAGGAGAGGGGAATGGAGGGAGAGAGGAGAGGAGAGGGGAATGGAGGGAGATAGGAGAGGAGAGGGGAATGGAGGGAGAGAGGAGAGGGGAATGGAGGGAGAGAGGAGAGGAGAGGGGAATGGAGGGAGATAGGAGAGGAGAGGGGAATGGAGGGAGAGCGGAGAGGGGAATGGAGGGAGAGAGGAGAGGAGAGGGGAATGGAGGGAGATAGGAGAGGAGAGGGGAATGGAGGGAGATAGGAGAGGAGAGGGGAATGGAGGGAGAGCGGAGAGGGGAATGGAGGGAGAGAGGAGAGGGGAATGGAGGGAGATAGGAGAGGAGAGGGGAATGGAGGGAGAGCGGAGAGGGGAATGGAGGGAGAGAGGAGAGGAGAGGGGAATGGAGGGAGATAGGAGAGGGGAATGGAGGGAGATAGGAGAGGAGAGGGGAATGGAGGGAGATAGGAGAGGAGAGGGGAATGGAGGGAGAGCGGAGAGGGGAATGGAGGGAGAGAGGAGAGGGGAATGGAGGGAGATAGGAGAGGAGAGGGGAATGGAGGGAGAGCGGAGAGGGGAATGGAGGGAGAGAGGAGAGGAGAGGGGAATGGAGGGAGATAGGAGAGGAGAGGGGAATGGAGGGAGATAGGAGAGAGGGGAATGGAGGGAGAGAGGAGAGGGGAATGGAGGGAGAGAGGAGAGGGGAATGGAGGGAGAGAGGAGAGGGGAATGGAGGGAGATAGGAGAGGAGAGGGGAATGGAGGGAGAGCGGAGAGGGGAATGGAGGGAGAGAGGAGAGGAGAGGGGAATGGAGGGAGATAGGAGAGGAGAGGGGAATGGAGGGAGAGCGGAGAGGGGAATGGAGGGAGAGCGGAGAGGGGAATGGAGGGAGAGCGGAGAGGGGAATGGAGGGAGAGAGGAGAGGGGAATGGAGGGAATAACAAGGCAGGAGGGTTGTAGGTGAGAGAGTGGGGTGGTCTTACCAATGAGAAGTAGAGGGTTTCATTCTAGTAAATCCATTTCTAAAAAGACAGTGTTTTTTGCTCCAGTTTGTGACTGTGTTTGGTCTTAACATTTTTTTTATCTCTTCTCTCAGGGGTGCGAGTGTGAAGGGGAAGTTCAGAGAGTCCTACCTGCTCCCTGCGTTCTCTGTCAAGCCCCTGTTTACTACAGAGCCCATCCCACGGGAGAAACTCAACCCTCCCACACCAAGCATCTATGTAAGTCCCTGTCATTCACCATAACCCCACCACACATCTCACATATCTATATTCACACACTATCTTTCTCTCCACCACGTATCCCATTCAATCTTCAATCTCCCCCTCTCTTATTATTATTATTTTTATTATTATTATTATTATTATTATTATTATTATTATTATTATTATTATTATTATACTCTCTCTCCTTCTCTAATAATGTGTAACATAAAATTAAAATATATTTTTTAAACCATGTACTGCCCTCTGTTGGTAGAAAACTGCACCTGACGTGAATTATAATTGTACTGACTGTTCTATCGTCTTCCCCCCTCTATAGCTGGAGAGTAAGAGAGATGCCTTATCCCCAGTACTACTGCAGTTCTGTACTGACCCTAAGAACCCTGTTACTGTTATCAGAGGACTGGCCGGATCCCTACGACTCAGTGAGTCATACACACACACACTTCACATCGTTATCAATCATTTATTCAACACTATCTACCACAGTAACCACACAAATCATTCAATCAAACTGCACTACCTACCTACAAATAGTAATAAAATGACTTGGTACCATTCCCTTTGGGAGTCCCTTCATGCCGCACCATGTCATCCCTTATATATTTGTATATTAAACCGCTATGTTCCTCTCTCTCCCCTCCCTCCCTCCCTCTCTCTCTCTCTCTCTCTCTCTCTCTCTCTCTCTCTCTCTCTCTCTCTCTCTCTCTCTCTCTCTCTCTCTCTCTCTCTCTCTCTCTCTCTCTCTCTCTCTCTCTCTCTCTCTCTCTCTCTCTCTCTCTCTCTCTCTCTCTCTCTCTCTCTCTCTCTCTCTCTCTCTCTCACCCTTCAGACCTGGGTCTGTTCTCCACTAAGTCTCTGGTGGACGCTAACTCGGAGCATGCTGTGGAGGTGAGGACCCAGGTACAGCAGCCTGCTGATGAGAACTGGGACCCCAGCGGCACGGGGCAGACCTGGCCCTGCGAGAGCAGCCGCTCACACACCACCATCGCCAAGTACGCTCAGTACCAGGCTTCCAGCTTCCAGGAGAGCCTCCAGGTATGGATGGATACAATGATACATGTAGAGACACACACCATGTATACACACACCTCTTCTATATAACTTACCTCTACCTTCTTCTTTTCTGTGTCTTCAGGAGGAGAAGGGGAGTGATGAAGATGATGATAATGAAGATGAGGAAGACAAGGAGAAAGAGAAGAAGAGTAAGGAGACTAGCTCTGAGACGTCTAACAAAGACCCCACAAGCAAAGACGCTATCAGTACCGAGCTGAAACCAGTGGGGAAGATTATCAAGTTTGGCACCAACATTGATCTGTCAGACCCCAAGAGGTAAGCTGGAGATGCATTCTATTACCACATAGAACATGTGGAACTTTTCTCATTTGTTCCAGAACTTTCCTCTGAGGTTTTGCTGACCCCTACTGGTCAGGTTTCCATACTGAATCTTTATTACATGAACCACATCCATTGCTAAGCAAGGCCATATTGCGCAAAATCACTATAGTAAATAAGCTCCTTAGTGATGATAGCATTGATGCAACTACTGCCACTCAGATTGTGTTCTGTTGGCCAGTTTAAAAAAGACAATAACCCTGACCTCCCTCTCCCCATCTATCTCTCCCTCTCTCTCTACCAGGTGGAAGGCCCAGCTGCAGGAGCTCCAGAAGCTTCCAGCCTTCATGCGCGTGGCGTCCAGCGGTAACATGCTGAGCCACGTAGGACACACCATCCTGGGCATGAACACTGTCCAGCTCTACATGAAGGTCCCCGGCAGCCGCACGCCTGGCCATCAGGAGAACAACAACTTCTGCTCAGTGAACATCAACATTGGGCCTGGAGACTGCGAGTGGTTCTCTGTGCATGAAAACTACTGGCCGGCCATCAACGACTTCTGTGAAAAGTAAGTCGTGTGGACACTGGTTGATACATTACCATGATTTACAGAATGTGTTGATGATGAGGTACAATAATAAATTTCTGATTTGAGCCTGTTTGATGTAGAAAAACAATCTGTCAGATTTGCTCTTCCAAGTAACTAGAGCTCATCTCAGCAGCTCAGCTTGTAAGTCCTTAGAATGTAAAATAGCACAAGTGTCTCATCTACTCAAGCGTACCATTCTCCCAATGTATCACCCACTACCTCAGAGGATCTAACCCCCTCCTCCCCTCTCTCTCTCAGGCATGGAGTAGACTACCTGACTGGTTCCTGGTGGCCTGTCCTGGAGGACCTGTACCGCTCCAACATCCCTGTGTACCGCTTCATTCAGAGACCAGGGGACCTGGTGTGGATCAACGCAGGGACCGTCCACTGGGTCCAGGCTGTGGGCTGGTGCAACAACATTGCATGGAACGTCGGACCACTCAACTGTAAGTTAACTCCCTGACAAAGATAGCTACATTACTGTTTGCTACAGATGCAAATGTTTGACTCACCCATCTACTGAAACACATTGCAGTAGAGCCATTGCTTGACTTTTATGGTTAGTGTTATTTTATGGACCTGTTGGTCTTTGTCAGTAATTTTGGCTTGAGAGTTTTGAACTTCAGGGTAATGACCACAGTCCAAATCCACAACAATGAAACACATAAGTAGAGGACTGATGTTGAAGATCCTATGTAAAAACATACAAGGTCACTAACAATTATACTGTTGAAGAGCTTTTATAATGTCAAGTACTAATGTTCCCGTTGTTCCTCTCTGCAGCCTACCAGTACCAGCTGGCTCTGGAGAGGTTTGAGTGGAATGAAGTGAAGAAGGTCAAGTCCATCGTCCCCATGATCCACGTGTCCTGGAACGTGGCCCGCACCGTCAAGGTCACCGACCCAGACACATACAAGATGATCAAGTGAGTACTGACCGACTGATGATGGGTCCTTTATTTAAGCAGTAAGGCCTGATGGGGTGTGATATATGGCCAATATACCACGACTAAGGGCTGTTCTTATGCGCAACGCAGAGTGCCTGGATTCAGCCCTTAGCCGTGGTATATTGGCCATATACCACAAACCCCTGAGGTGCTTTATTGCTATAAACTGGTTACCAACGTAATTAGACAAGTAAAAAGTAATTTTCTGTCATACCTGTGTTATACGGTCAGATATACCACGGATTTCAGACAATTATAGTGATTTGTTTATTATACAGATGGTGTAGTTAGAAATTACACAGGTGTAAATATATAATTTTGTTCAGATTTATGATGTTTCAGAAGTTTGAAACATATTGGTGTGCTGCTCACTCCACCCTGGCTCTAACCTCACCCCCTCGCCCTCCCTCCCTCCCTCCCTCCCTCCCTCCGTCAGACACTGCCTGCTGCAGTCCATCAAGCACATCCAGGTTCTGAGAGACCAGCTGGTGGCAGTAGGGAAGAAGATCTCCTACCAGAGCCGGGTGAAGGACGAGCCAGCCTACTACTGCAATGAGTGTGACGTGAGTAACACATCTACCCAGTACCTACCTACTGCCCTCTCAATACAAACCCCCAGTCTGCCAGCACCAAACCGCCTTCTAACTGAACCCAAAACACACAAACACTTACCTCACAATCAGAGAGAGCCTGTCTCTCTTCTGAAACCACATTACTTCAACCCCCTATCTTCCCTCATGATTGCTCCAGCATGCTTTCAATTCATCCCCATGCATTACAATACAAGCCCTTTCCCACAGCCCAGTGATCCCTGGCTATATACTGAGTGTGTGTATGTGTCTCCTCTGTCCCCAGGTGGAGGTGTTTGACCTGCTGTTTGTGACGTCTGAGAGCGGCAACAGGAAGACCTACGTGGTCCACTGTGAGGACTGTGCCCGCCAGAGGAACCCCAGCCTCTCCAACAACGTAGTGGTGTTGGAGCAGTACCGCATGGAGGAGCTCATGAGTACCTACGACACATTCAACCTGGTGAGGAGACACACATATTTTTCTTACGAGACACACGCATATCTTTCTTATTATGAGACACACACACACACACACACACACACACACACACACACTACCTTTTTGTTTTTTTGTAAGACACGAGCGCATACTCACTCTCCCACTTGTAAGTCTGCACTGACTGTGTTTTGTATACATCTGCCTGACAATCTGAGGCCAGTGTATCTAATGTTTTGTCCTCTGTCTGTCTTCTCTCTCCAGGCTGCAGCGCCCAGTTCACGGTGATGAAGCTCCTCCACGTCTCAAAGCCATAACCAAAACTCCTGCCAGACAGGACTAAACACACCTTTTAAAATGTATTTTAACCTTTTTTCCTTCATTATTTAAGATATTTGTACTACTACTTGCCGATCAAAACAGCCAATCGAAAACCAGTTTACTACTCATCACTGTTTACAAAACCAAACCGCCAATCAAACGCCAGTTTACATTTGTTGTCAACGGTGCTCAAGATCAGCTTACTGGTTTCTGGAGGACTTGAAAAAACGGAAAGGCAGTTGGTGCTAGCTACCATTGTAAACAAGCAACTGAGTTGACGGTTGTTATCAATGGCATGAATTTAGTTATTTCCGGATTTCTTTAAAAAAATTGTCGTCTTGAATACTGAAATGTGTAAATGCTGTTTGTATTTTTTTGTGGGGTGCTGTTTTTTTCCTAAAATAATTTATGTTCTTTTTTTTTTAAAGACTAGATCAGCCTAGATATATACCACATTGGCCTTGTAACTTGTATTTAGAAGATAAATAAGATGGAAAATACTAATAATAGAGATACGAACATTTTTCTAAAAGCATTAAGAATAAGAAGACACATTTTTTGTTTGGAATGCTTCGAAACATACGGGTTTTAAAGACGTTTTTGTTTTTTAGTTCTTGTCTTTTTGACTCTTGTATGTGTTGTAAATTTTGTGTTTTTACAAATGTATAATGTTTATTTCCTTGGGAGAAAGAAATAAGTCAATTGTCACACCTCTTTAGGAGTACATCAGGTCTTTGTTTGAATTAATTGCTTCCATTTTTCATCGTGATAATTTTTTCAGTTGGTGTAATAATCGTGTTGTACCTCTGATTTCGTTTTGTTTTAAGTATTATTTTTTTTATACAGATGTATTCTTTTTTTGGGGGGGGGGGGGATTTTACATTGTACATTGTTCTTTTTTTATTTAAAATGTTTCTATTTATTGGATGTCAATGTTCTCCCCTTGTTTTTATTAGGGCTGTACAGGTTTGAAAGTTTTTTATGGTGATTCTGAGTCCTCTAACAACTTACAGGAGGACAATGTTTTCTCTGGTGCTTCTTCTGGTTCTATATATATAAATGATATTTCTAATGAATATAACTTACACCTTCCCCTGTAGTTGCTAGGATACACAGCCGAGGTAGAAAGTTGACTAACGGAATACTGTCTTTGTAATGCGTGAAAAAACAAAACTACATTTTCTGTACCTTTTTTATCTGAGAAATCGTAATTTTGTTTTTCATCAATTTTAGGGGCCTTTAGATGAAATTAATGATTTTTTAAATATTATTATCTGTTGGAGTATTGACAGTTCTCTGATGAACAATTTCTTAGTTTTTTCCCTTTTTAAGATGAGAATTCTATTTTTCCTGTTGCAATATACCTTTTATTTTTCTTCTCTTTGTGGTCATTCATTTTAAACTGCACTGTTTAGAGAATTCACACACACACACACACACGCACACGCACACACACACACAACAAACTGAGCCAGACATGTCTTAAACACTTTGTGAATTTGTGTGACATTACTATGACTATTATTAATAAATGCTTTTGATAAAGCCACATTTGCATATATTTTTCTTAACTTTAAAATTAAATTGATGGGACAGACCTCAGCTGAACCGCTAACACAGTCACATGAGTGTTCTTGCCAATGTCTGAAACAGACCACATCTCATACCAGATACCACCACCAATTGGAAATCACCTAATGTAAAGAAATAATGTAACATCCCAGTTTGCAAATGTGAAAACATAGAAGCCCACAGTAGCCAATGTAACTATATAACATCTAGTATAGAATCTGGCATTATAAATCAATGAATAAAGCCCTCAGGGTTACCCATGTACATTTGGCCTGTTCAATCAGAGAGAAAAAACCCTGCTTGACTGTTTACCGATCGATGGTGTTTTTGAATATCCAGCTCATCATTATCGGACTTCCTGCCTGTGGCTGATTGGCTGACAGACTGACCACTAACGTGGGTGTGAGGGGATGTGAGAGAGAGAAGCGGATATCTTCTATTTACGCTTTGGCCCCATATACAATAACAACCCAAACCCACATATCACTTCATTCAAGACAATCACTAACAGTTTGTTATGTTTGACGTGTGTGTGTACAGCATGTGTGTGAGGAAGAAGAAAAAAAATCTGTGTTAACGGTGGTTTCCATATGGTGAATCCCATCCAAGGTAAACTGAGTGAGGAAGCAGGCCCAAACCAACAGCAGTGCCACACAGATAGCAGACAGAGCAGGAAACAGCAGGGAGCAGCACACAGGATTCAATGACAAAGTAGAGATTTCAGTTTCCCTCCCGTGATCATTTCACTGACAGAGACAATTCTATAGTACGTGTGAATTCTTTCAGGGGATAGGAATGGACTACCACTGAGTGGTGGTGAAATAGCCAGTAATTGTTTTGACATCCATGATTACGGATGCTGATTGATCTAATACAATCAGGAGACTTGAACACAGACACACACACAACATTGGGGGAGAATGAAGTAATAAAATCAAATCATAAAACACCATTCACATATCCACCAATCCAGCACAGATCTGGTCCTGTTCCTAATCTTTCTCTATTGGGTACATTTAATATCAGTTATTTCAGAATAATGACTAATTCTTGCCTCGTCACTGGAAAGCAGTGAGAGATAGAATGTCTGTGTGTCCTGTCCTGTGGCCCGGGGTGAAGAGATCAACAAGGGGTCGAGGACAGAGGAACGCTGGACAGACCGGAGGATATCCTGCTTCCACAGGAAGTCGCGTCCGGCGTCCACTACGCCCCGATATCGACCGCCACGGATGGTCAGTCTGGGGGGGGGGGGGGGGGGGGGGGGGGTATTAATAAACATAGCCAAGGCTCCGACTATGAAGTAAGCTATTATTCATTTATAAATACTCAGATGGTATCAATGAAATATAGATTGTTATGTGAATATATACCTTACTTGAAGACGTTTCTTCAAGGTATCCCTCTGTGAATAAATTCAACGTGGCACAGTTGGAGAGGACTATTGGCAAATAATCTGCCAAGAGTCTCATTAAGACAGTCCAAAACGGAGTTGTTTGGACAGACTCACAAAATGCAAACACTACAATTACTTAATCAACCTGTGTAATAGAGTTGTGTGGTTTCATGCTTGATTATACTCCTGACCACAGATGCAACAACAGTTCGTTTTAGAAGCTATTTCTTCTTCTTTCACTCCCTCTCATCACTCTTTTTCTCTCAGCAACACTTCTGATTGCATTGCGTAAAACCACATTCCTGTCTTCCACCCTCCTCCCATCCCATCTACTCATTAATCTTCCACTTCTTCTTCTATAATCCAACATAAAAAATGGAAACCATAGGCCGTATATGACGTAAACACATATGCAAATCAGGCTCTTGGGTGTACAGTACAGTTGGAGGTAGAAGATGGTACTGATGAGGCATTTTTCTTCTTTCTTTGTGCTGATAAGAATTATATAATCTAACAAATGGCATCAACATGTAAAGCCCAGTAAAGGTCTACAGTAAAGATCAGTATCTCTTACTCATCTATTTCAGCCTGTTTCGATTGCCTCTGTCTCTCTAGCCCCATTTATACCTGGTTCTAACATGCGTCTTTTGTCCTGATCTTGTCCACATTCTGATTGTGCCCTCATTTTTAGACAGGTGTAGATAACTAAAAGGTGTATTGTGATCTGTTTGTGATCAGATCTTCCCTTACAAAAAAATATTGCAGTTTTGAAACTGCAATCTTTTTTCATAAGAGTTATAAGTGTAAACAGACAAGATCAGGTCAAGATCAGGACGAAGGACGCATTTTAGCAGCAGGTATAAACTGGCCTTCTGTCCTCCACCCCGGTCCCCATGTCTCCTCCTCTCTACTCAGATAGAGTATCAGATATCAGATATGAGTGAGTATATTAATTTATCTCTATCTTAGTATATCTTAGTTTATACCATGGCATTGTTGAATACTCTTTTCTTATTGGCTTGAAGGGCATTCTAGAGCATGCATTATTTCCCTATAATGCACTGTATATGTGCATGGTAGAATTTAATGGCTATAGTTAATTTTTACATGTTTTGTTTGAGCTGCTTTTGAAAGCAAAAGTAGAATTGAAAACAGTACTGTTATTGTTGAATTCGATTTTCATAATAGCAAGCTAGGATTGATGGTTTGGTTAAACTACCAAGTCTGTTTGTTTGGTTACCACGGCAACTACTGTAGCTATCTAGTAAACATCCTAGCTACACTACCTTTCAAAAGTTTGGGGTCAATTAGAAATGTCCTTGTTTTCGAAACATCAAATTGATCAGAAATATAGTGTAAACATTGTTAATGTTGTAAATGGCTATTGTAGCTGGAAACGGCAGATTTTTAATGGAATATCTACATAGGCGTACAGAGGCCCATTATCAGCAACCATCAGTCCTGTGTTCCAATGGCACGTTGTGTTTGCTAATCCAAGTTTATCATTTTAAAAGCCTAATTGATCATTAGAAAACCCTTTTGCAATTATGTTAGCACAGCTGAAAACTGTTGTGCTGATTAAAGAAGCAATAAAACTGGCCTTCTTGAGACTAGTTGAGTATCTGGAGCATCAGCAATTGTGGGTTCGATTACAGGCTCAAAATGGCCAGAAACAAATAACTTTCTTCTGAAACTCGTCAGTCTATTCTTGTTCTGAGAAATTAAGGCTATTCCATGCGAGAAATTGCCAAGAAACTGAAGATCTCGTACAACGCTGTGTACTACTCCCTTCACAGAACAGCGCAAACTGGTTCGAACCAGAATAGAAAGAGGAGTGGGAGGCCCCGGTGCACAACTGAGCAAGAGGACAAATACATTAGAGTGTCTAGTTTGAGAAACAGACGCCTCACAGGTCCTCAATTGGCAGCTTCATTAAATAGTACCCGCAAAACACCAGTCTCAACATCAATAGTGAAGAGGCGACTCCGGGTTGCTGACCTTCTAGGCAGAGTTGCAATGAAAAAGCCACATATCAGACTGGCCAATAAAAAGAAAAGATTAAGATGGGCAAAAGATCACAGACACTGGACAGAGGAAGATTAGAAAAAAGTGTTATGGACAGACGAATCGAAGTTTGAGGTGTTCGGATCACAAAGAAGAACATTTGTGAGATGCAGACCAAATGAAAAGATGCTGGAGGAGTGCTTGATGCCATCTGTCAAGCATGGTGGAGGCAATCTGATTGTATGGGGGTGCTTTGGTGGCGGTAAAGTGGGAGATTTGTACAGGGTAAAAGGGATCTTGAAGAAGGAATACTATCACTCTATTTTGCAACGCCATGCCATACCCTGTGGACGGCGCTTGAATTGGAGCCAATTTCCTCCTACAACAGGACAATGACCCAAAGCACAGCTCCAAACTATGCAATAACTATTTAGGGAAGAAGCAGTCAGCTGGTATTCTGTCTATAATGGAGTGACCAGCACAGTCACCGGATCTCAACCCTATTGAGCTGTTGTGGGAGCAGCTTGACCGTATGGTTCGTAAGAAGTGCCCATCAAGCCAATCCAACTTGTGGGAGGTGCTTCAGGAAGCCTGGGTGAAATCTCTTCAGATTACCTCAACAAATTGACAACTAGAATGCCAAAGGTCTGGAAGGCTGTAATTGATGCAAATGGTGGATTCTTTGACGAAAGCAAAGTTTGAAGGACACAATTATTATTTCAATTAAAAATCATTATTTCTAACATTGTCAATGACTACATTTCCTATTCATTTTGCTATATTTCCTATTCAAACTCATTTCATATATGTTTTCATGGAAAACAAGGAAATGTCTAAGTGACCCCAAACTTTTGAACAGTAGTGTACTTCAGTGGATTTGAACACATTTCTACCGGCAAATGAACACATTTCAAGAGGCAAATGTGTGAAATTATAGCCGTGGTATGAAATGAATAATCAACTCGGGGCTCTATGCGTTTTCTGGAAAATAATGCAACTCCGTGGAAGGTCATTCCCACTCAGCTAGCGCGTTGTGGAACACACCTTCCATGTTGTTCATTATTTTCCATAGAATGCATAGCCCCTCGTTGATTATCTCTTACATATCTTATTACGTCTTACCATATCTTAGTATTCCTTAGTATACTGTATCTTAGTATATATTTTTGCTGTATATACACATAGATTGCAATTAGATTACTGATACAGTGTTATTTGGGTTGTTGATTCGTTCTGACATTTCTTGATTTCTTGTTTAAATTGTTTTTTTAATGTTTGTGTACTTGTTTGACATTTTACTGCACTGTTAGGAGCTAGTAACACAAGCATTTCGTTGCACCCGCTATAACGTCTACAGACCAATAAACTTTGATTTGAGGGGTAAATCCCAGTGGAGCAGGAAAGGGAAATAAATGCTGACCAGCTCAAAGTAGAGAAGAGAGAAAGAAAAGCAAGAGAGAAAAGAGAGAGAGAGAGAAGAGAGAGAGGGGGAGAAAATCAGTTTAGACGACAGTCATTACTCTGTGATCCCTGTGATCTGCACTCGCTCTCTTATCAGTTCAGAAATTCTTCTTCTTCCTCCCTTGTTCCACTGATCCCTCCAGTGATTCCTGATATTGTTCTTTTTCATCATAAGAGAAAATCATGTCGTGACATCTCTCTCTAGACCTCGTCATATCTTTTACATCTCTGTGACACATAACAGTTGTTATGACATCCATCCTCTATTCCTCCTTCATCCTCTGTTCCTTTCATTCTCTATCTGGGGTCTTGACCTGTCTCAGGAGGAATCAAGGACCCATCCCTAAACACTATCAGAGCTGAACTGGCCCACCCATCCCCTCCCTATGTGAAGCTGCTTTCTCTCACCGCTATCTTCCACTGCTGCAGACTCATGGGTTAGGGTAAGGGCTAGGGTTAGGTTTGGAGCTAAGTTTAGGGTTAGGGGTAAGGGTTAGGGTTGGAGCTAGGGTAAGGTTAAAGGTTTGAGCCAGGGTTAGAGTTGGGGTTGAGCTAGGGTTAGGGTTGGGGTTATGGTTAAGGGTTAGGGTTGGGGTCAGGGTTAAATTAAAGGCTAGGGTTGGGGCTACTACTGTAAGTAAAGTGTAATACCTAAACGTGTTACACTTGTACTTACAGAAATCTTTGTACAGTAATAAAAGCACTGTAATGTACATCTTTAAATAAGTTAGTCTAACCAACCAGGGTTGTGATCCTGTCTGTAACATGGTGGGGATGTCAATGGCACCATGCAGCCTCTGCTCCATCCCTGACTGCTGATTAGACCACAGCGACACAGCAGCTCTTTAAATAAACACTCTCTCTCTCTCTCTCTCTCCCCTTCGCCCCCTCTCTCACTCTCTCTTTCTCCGCTCTCCCTCTCTCCACAGGCTCCATCCCTTCTCAGGTTATCAGAGGAGCTCCAACCCCAAAGCCCCCAGAGTGCTACACACATTTAACATAGGGAACGAGAGAAGAGATGTGGGTGCTTTGCAAGCACTGGGTATAGTAGTTAAACGGGAGATAGAGGGTTGGGGAGTGAGAGGAGGGGGCACAAGCACTCAATGTAGTAGTTAAGAAAGGGAGTGGGAAAGAGGGAGGGGAGAGAGGGAGGGAGAAGTGAGTGAGAGCGGGAGAGAAAGGCGTCCCTATAATTCCTCAAGAGGGGCTTGAATCAAACAGAGAGAGAGAGTGAGAATAGGAGAAGAAGAGGAGGGCGGACCGACGGAGGGAGGTACAGAAGTTTGGGATGATTCTAAGGAGCTGAGACCCAAAACGTTGAGGCTGGAGTAGTCAACTGCAGTCAGAGAGAGAACAACAGATGAAAAAACAAAGCACACGGACTTCTCCCTGACTGACGACGACGAGTGGAAACAGCAGGAGATCGCCACTACGGATACACAAGGCCAACATACCAGCATACCGCTACAATACAAGCTGGTCCCAACTTCACTGACAAGAGTGTGAAGGAATCTGAACTGATACAGAAGGACTAGAAGCGTGAGAACCTCAAGCCAAAACGCAAGGGGAGATTTGAGGGAAGACAGGAGAGAGAGAACAGAGAAGTTGTTAAAGTCAGTGAACGTTGTCCACCTGCCTGTATAAGTGGTTAAGAGAAGGAGAGAGAGTTTCAGTGTAACTTCAAGAAGAGAAGAGAACCACAAGGATCGGAGAGAGGCTCTACCAGGCTCCACGCAATGTGAGTGAGAAACCACAGCCACAGGGAGGGAATTTAACTAACTAAAACGTTCTTTTTTAGATGTCTTCTATTCTAATATCTGTGAAAAAGACTCACCATTTTTTTTTGTTATTACTATTCTTGTTAGCATCACTGATAATGAAATGCATAGATAATGTTTCAGACAGGGGTTAAATGTATGCAACTGCCAGCCAAAAAGACAATAGAATAATAGAACAATAGAGCTTCTTCAGAATGTTCTAGATTAGAACATCAGAATATTTCAAGGACCAGCTTGAATATAGTTCAGTGCTATATTAGTAACCACAAGCTAGAGAGGAAGCTAATTTGAAAATACCATAGGGTAATTCATGAATTTCTATAGCGTCAAGATCAAGATCAAGCGTCTCCAGGGTTATGAAAAACAATGAACGCCTCATTTTTCAAAAAATAACAAGCCAAGTACAGCGTGTAAAACAGATGTAGCGGCCAAGTGTAGGCCTATTTTATATCGTGGCACAATGAGTGAGCTAGTTGGACTCTTCCTGCACCCCCGACCTTAGACCTGAACAACAACACTTCACTAACAATGGGAGATTGACGTAGAACACTGTTGAGGTAGCAACGTCTGGCAGCGACACATCTCAAGTGGACCTCTTCCCTAGCGTGGTTAGGGTCAGGGTCAACGGTCGGATGAGGTATGCGGGTGAAGTGTGTTTGTTGGGTAAAAGTAAGAAGATGAATACCAACATATATCCTATATCTATGACCAGGAGTTTATCATGGTCAGGAAAAACTCATTCAGATTCAGATTGTTTAATAGTTACATGTACAGGGTTGCAGGTGTGATTGCAGGGTACAGTGAAAATCTTAGGCTTGCAGGACTAGTGAAATAAAATAATGAAAATGGTAATAAAAAACAACAAATAGAAATAGCACTATATACATCATAACAACTGTGGCAGTGATGAATAAATACATGTCCATTGGGGTGGAGGCAGAGGGGGGGGGGGGGGGGGGTGACCAGAGGGAGAGCAGCAACATGACCATGATCCTACCAGTACCTAATATGCAGGTGGTTTTGTATCCTGCACCTGTGGAAATGCTGGATGTGCCCGTACTAAAAGTACTAAGAGGAGGAAGAAGAACAATACCCAAACAAAACTGCTTGAATTCTCTAGAGTGTACTTAAATACCACCAAAAAGTTTGTGGGTATTCTTCTCTTTGCTATTAGTTCTACCCTGCACTTGTGGAATTTTGCTCAATACACTTTTACACAACTTCTGAACTAACATTGTTAAGTGCTAGACCTCGGCCCTTCTGGTCTGCCATGATAGATTTATCACATTGGGGCCGATTGGTGCAGAGCAGTGCAAAGCGGTGCTGAGGTCTGAAGTATTTCTGGAAGGAAGGCTGGCAACTGACCCTGGTCCATTGTTCAGGCTGGTTAGGGCAACGCTGAGTAAGGGAGAAGGGGGTGGTGCTATCCTGTCACTGTTAATGGCACATGTCAGTTAGGAGTTGTTACTTGTCGCTGATTCAGGGAAACTTTAAACTTGGTCTATGGTGATTTGGAGTTGTTTTTACCATACTGGAAGACTCAAACACTTTTACAGTGTCTTGAACATAAGGCCATGACATTACTTCTAAGTTTTCTATTTCTAACAAAACATGAACTGCAGTCTGCAATCAGCAGCAAGATAAACAAATGCATTCAGGCACGTGCACAAGCATACACACAGAAGCACGAACGCAAACGCACACACACACACAACACGTGTATGCACGCACACATCCTTTGATTATGTCTCTTACCCTTCATCTTCATCTTATCCATCATCATCCTCTGTGCACCCTTGCCTGGCAATTAGGTTCCTTTCCTCTGGGCCAATCAGCTTTCAGATAACTATCCTGTTCTGATAGAAGATATAAGAGCAGCCTGCCTTCCTCTTCCTCTAACAGATAAAGTCCTCTAACCTCCCTGTGAACTCCCTGGTTCATTCTACCTTTGAAGACTGAACCTCAGCTATGATATGTCTAGGGACCATGTTTGCGATAGACATGAGTTTGAGACTGGTAGAGACTTCTGTTGCACAAATTGGCAATCAAAAAGCATGACCCTATACCTATAAAGATCCACTCATGAAAAGCCAAATCATTTCACATTCACATATGCTTGGAACAGTATTTCCACATCCGAGAAGTAGGGACCATTTTTGCTTTAGCAAACCTGGCTAAACTCTGCCCCATCTTCCCCTCTCTCCCTCTCTCCCTCCCCTCTTCCCCAGTTGACCATGAGTATGAGCGGCACATTGGAGAAGGGGGCTCACCACCAGGCCCTTGACCTCTCTGAGGAGCTCTCTCCCCACATGCACCCCCACCATCACCCCCACCACCACCACCACCTCCAGCACGCCAACTCCCTGGCCTCCACCGCCCCTGTGGGGACCCCCTCCGGGGTGGTGGTGCCTCCCCCGTACTTTGCAGACGAGAGCGGGGGAGGAGGGAGCAACGCTCCCCTGGAGCTCAGGGGCTCTCTGGACTGCTGGGCGTGCTCGGTGCTGGTGACAGCCCAGAACTTGGTCATTGCGGGGATCAACGCCTGCCTGGCCGGACTGGTGTTCGGACTCATCCTCACCCCGGCTATAGTGATGGTGGTGTTCGGGTTCCTGTGTCATTCTACGGTAAGGAGGGAAAGGGATGGGGTCTGTATTCTCCTTCTTCTTCTTCTTCTTCTACTATTCAGGCAGAGACGCTCTCTAAGGACTAACCTGAGGGAAAATTCAGAGGAAAGGTTACTTTTCCTACTTAATTCATACGTTCTTCCTCCAAAATTCCCAAGTGTCATTTCAATTTCACATTCAGAACTCATCTACTGTATATGTCTGAGTGAAGGTGTGTCTGCTAACACAATTATAACATTACATCCTTCGGGAGGTAGCGTCATGAGTAACTAACTAGATAATAGATCAGAATAATATTAAATAATCATATGGTATACAGAGTAGTGATATATGCTGACATTTCAGGAGGGACTGACTGTAAATCATAAAACTCATTACTAAACTTTCACCATCCACCATGAGTTTGGAATATTTTAGCAGAAGATGAGGGTGGAGTTTGGCCCTCTGTGATGCGTTTCATAAGCAGATCAACCAGAGTTTCTCAGTATTTCTCAGATGTTTAAGAACAGGGGTTGCGTCCCAAATGACACCCTATTCTCTTTATAGTGCACTACTTTAGACCAGGGCCCATAGAGCTCTGGTAAAAAGTAGTGCTCTATATAGGGAATATGATGCCATTTTGGATGCAGACAGGGTTGAGACAGACTGGACAGGTTAGGAGTCAAGGGAAAGACTAAAGACTAGAGGGAGGTAGGGATTAGCTAGCCTGGCTGGTCCCATATCTACATGCTTTAGCCAACTCCTACAAATCAAGGACAAGGCTATGTCGAAGAAAACCTTAAAATAGCATGCACAGATTCACAGACAGAATAGGAAAACATTAAGTGCAAAATGAATTTAGCACACTTGAGCTCACAGACAGACAGACGCACGCAGAAGCACGCGCATGCGCGTGAGCACACACCTTTGACCCCACTGAGTACCACTAGTTTTAGGGTCCCACCCTGCCACCCCTACAGGTCATAGTGGGTCAGAGAGTGTAAATGGGAAAAAAAGCCACAGAAGTACTGACCACCTTACTAATGACCGTGTGTGCGTGTGTGTGTGTGTGTGTGTGTGTGTGTGTGTGTGTGTGTGTGTGTGTGTGTGTGTGTGTGTGTGTGTGTGTGTGTGTGTGTGTGTGTGTGTGTGTGTTCACAGAGACATGTTACAGGATTCCCCTCCCCTCTAACCAATTAGGAACCTTGTGGCACCAGATTAAGGAGGGATTAGGGTGGAGAGGGAGAGAGAGGGAGGAATGAAACAAAGGAGAGAGGGGGATGAGAAAGAACGGAAGGAAGGGAGGAATGTTAAAGCTAGCTAAACAAGTTATCCTGATCTCGCAGTTCGTTGTCACAAAATGTTGAATTCCACAAACTCTGAAAAACATTCACCAACAATTCTGAAAAATGGAAAGGGAATATCTTCTCTAAGCAGCTGCATGAACTTTAAGTTGCATGATACAGTTGCATGATTTCAGAGCTAGACACCCAAAATACACTACACACAACCATGCCCCAATAAGAGCTATGAATATAAAATATTTTCAGAAGGTTGGCTGTGGGACATAACCCCCCCTGAAGAGGCCTCAGAAAGTAGAAACAAACATGGACATAGCAACCTCCTTCCCACCACCCCTCCCTCACCACTCTGTGCCTCCCCTCTACATCTCCTCTCCATCTCCTCTCCCTCCCTCCATCCCCCTCCACTTGCTTACCACATGCAGATAAGGAAGGATGACAGCCCCTCCATTTTCCCTCCTGTGCGTTCCTCACACATTCTCTCCATTCTCTGCTACCCGTTCTACCTCTTCTCCCTCACACTAACAACATCACATACCACACCAACAGGCAGCCATTTTAAATATAAAGTTCCATAGATATTATTGTGATGTTTTACAGCTGTGATGTAAGAATGGCAATTAATCACATTTAATCTATGGAAGGGCCCCTCCTTCTTCGTGTGTGTGTGTCAGACTGCAATCTGCTCTGTGTCTGTTCTGCCCTCAGATACACATTCCACCATGGGGCACGTCATCGTCTCCCTGCATCCCCTCCTCTCCTCTCCTCCTTCTGTCTGTCCCTGCATTCCTCCTTGACTCCTCCATCCTTCACTTCTCTTGAACATGGGCGCTAAATGACTCTCTCCATCTGTTCTGAGAAGACACCAACAGAAAGCTTTGTTAGCTTCATCAGCTTATTAGAAACTAGCTTGTTTTAGCAACATTTGCGATCAATGCATTTCTGTTGCATTTACATTGCATTATTAATGTAACAATACAGTTATAAGAACATTATGTCAATCTCTTTGTTTTTGGTGCAACACATTCTTACGGTCATGTGAAAAACAGTAACATAAACAACCCTTGTCTCCTCTCCTCTCCTCTCCTCTCCTCTCCTCTCCTCTCCTCTCCTCTCCTCTCCTCTCCTCTCCTCTCCTCTCCTCTCCTCTCCTCTCCTCTCCTCTCCTCTCCTCTCCTCTCCTCTCCTCTCCTCTCCTCTCCTGTCCCCTCTCCTCCCCTCTACCCAGGTGCGCCCTCAGGGGACGTCCCTCTACTGTTCGGACCTGCTGAGCGACGGGGGCTGTGTGGCCCTCCTGGTGGTCGGGTTCCTCCTGGTCACCCCTCTCCTGGTCCTGGCTCTGGCTGCCTACTGCCGCCTGGCACGCCACCTCCAGCTGGGGCTCTGCTTCATACCTTACTCCAGGGCTGTCTACAAGAACCTGCCCGCTACACGGCACCGTGGCCTGGGAGGGGGCTGCTGTGGAGGCGGTGGGGAGGGAGGGGAGGGAGGAGGGAAGGGAAAGGTCTGGGTGTGAACGGTGAGAGAGGGGAGGAAGAGGCAGAAAGAGAGAAAGACAAGGGGGTAAGAAAGAGAGAGAGGGAGAAAGGAGGGTGAGTGAGGGGGAGGAAGGGCGAGCCAAAACAAGAGGTGGGAGATGGGATGAGAGGGAGGAAATGAAAGGAGGGAGGAATGATGTTAGAGAAGGGAGGAGGAGAAAGAGGAAAACAACCACAGCAGCCAAACTAATATCTGGGAAGACTACAGTACAGGCACCATCGTTTAAAGAACAAAGTAAACCATTCCTCTGGCCTGAGTTCAACCGAAGTAACCTCCCTCACACCACCACGTTATATGGTTTCACTTTAATGTAAAAGTTCCCTTTAATCCATTTATATATTGTGAGAAAATGTTATAGCAGACGGAAAAGGAGCAGGAATTTTTACACTGTTCTAGAAGCAATAAATCAACAGAAAACATCTCAATCACACTGCAGTCTACGTTTAGTTTATTCAGTGAAATACTGGACATTAATGAAGAGTATATCACTGCCATGTATTCACATTTTAGTCATTTAGCAGGACGCTCTTTCCAGAGCAACTAGGGTTAAGTGCCTTGCTCAAAGGTACATAGACAGATTTCTCACCTAGTTGGTTCAGGGATTTGAACTAGCAACCTTTTAGTTACTGGCCCAATGCTCTTAACCACTAAGCTACCTACTGCTCTTTAAGATATTATTAACATTGTTTCAAGACAATGCCTTTAAGCATTTATACAGCATGAAGGACATTTTGTGTTTAGTATAGTTTTGTACATGTAATTTACTATGGTTTATGACTGCTACTGTTTCTTGTACATTTCCTTTTTTCAAATATAGCCTATTTGGAATCAATTAGAGTCGTTTTTCTTTGATAAAAAAACAGAGTTCATTGTGGTTATGCATTCACACACACACACACACACACACACACACACACACACACACACACACACACACACACACACATCATTATGAGTTATGCACACTCCTCTCTACAAAGTGTAGGAGAGGTTATTGCATAAGTAAATCACAAGTAGTGCCAGTGAGTACAACTGCTTGGCACGAGGACTTCATAAACACGTTACATAAACTCGCTCCAGCTGGATATTATCACAAGTTTAAATGGGACTAATGTGTATTAGTGTCTGGATCCACCAACATAATTTAACAGGGGCGGTAATGATGATGAGGCGAGAAGATACTTGAATGTTATGATCTAGTGCCCTCTTGTGATTTTTCAGTGCATGACAGAATAAGTGCAGAAGTGTTTCAGCATTTCTCTTCTTTTTATTTTATTTGTATATTTTTTGGTTTATAGCACCTGGTATTCCCAAGCAGTCTCCTATCCCAGTACTAACCCAGTGCTATGGCCATAAGCTTATTTTTTTTACCCCGTTTTCTCCCCGAATTAGGTCCCTTGGCACATCTCTACAATTCCTCAATGGTCTCAGAAGGGCCAAAGGTCGAGTCATGCATCCTCTGAAGCATGACCCGCCTGGCTGCCTACTTCTTATCACACTGCTCACTTAACCCGGGTGTCAGCCCAGGGTCAGTTTGCAGGTGCCCGGCCCTGTACCACCAACTGAATTTTGCTCTACCCGGAGTACCCCTGAAGTACCCCCTCATGTGAACTTTACCAGTAGGCCTATGGTCTCATGAGTCTTCTCAAGTACCCCCTGTGTATAGGCCACATACCCCCAGGGGTCCTAGTACCCCTGGTTGGGAACCACTGCGCTAGAGCACAATGAGCCAAGGAAAACCTCACTGGCCAAACCCTCCCCTACCCCGGACGGCGCTGGACCAATTGTGCGCCGTCCTTTTGTCCTCTGCGCCACCCAGGACCATCAGCAATTCTCTTCTGGTTTTAAATAAGCACTGGAGTCAGTTTTCTGACATATGCAATTGTCAAATAGCATTTAAAAATAGACCAATCTAACAAATGACAGTAAGACAAGAAATTAACTGCAGAAACAATCTTATTGGGGTGCAAGATTCAAAAACTGTTACCACTATTCAATAGCATACAAATATACAACAAACGAGACAATGATTTCACAATATTGGCCACAATCTGGGAATAATAAAAATACCAGATTTATACCAGAGTTGTCTGACAGGTCGGCTTCAAAATGAGTGTTTTCATTGAAGAAGAAATCAGGGTTTTGACTAGATGGGATATAGCTTTGTCAGATTTGGCTTTTCGTAGCAGATTCGAGAATTTACGCAGCAGGTTAGGAGAATTAGGTTAGGCTTAGGAAAAGGGTTATGCTGGGCATACACTACACGACTGCTACAATCTTAAAAACTTGGACGGGCTCACATTCTGCGACGTCCTTGTCCCAAATCTGTCATTCTGTCCATCCTCAACCCCAGGACGTGGGTGCTCACCAGTGGCGGTCAGTGCCGTTTAAGATGAGGGAGGATATTTTTTTTTCCCATGGACTTATTTCTATTACAGCATATTAGATGACTGTCATTCATATTCCATTCATCCAGCTCAATGTAAAATGGATAGGTTTAGGCTACTACATGATACTCAAATTTTCCCTATACACATCATGAGCTTGCTACAACCTAGCCTATGAATGAAAGATTACAATGTAGGTGCACACAGCTCAAGAGAAAATGTTTAGGTGACAGACAGTGACACATGGACAGACAGCGACACATTCAATACCGACACATTCAATACCGCCTTGCACACTCTTGCCTGCATCTAGCTGATATAGGGTGTAATCATTAGTCCAACAGTTGCAAACAAGAGTTTCTATTGGACAAATTCAGGTATGTTTATCCCCATTTCGTTCCGTTTGCTTCCGTTTAAGATTTTTTTTTGGAACAGAATAGGCGGAATGAATACACCCCTGGTCACACGTAAACACAGTTCACATTCATAGGAGCCACGTTGTATTCCTTCTCGCATCTATGTGCTCTCCTCCTCTCACCTTTTACCTTCGTTTGGGGACCTCAACGCACAACACATAAGCTGTACATGACCAGGCGAAAAAACCTTTCCAAGCCAAACCATATCATAACTGCTACACACAGCCTACATCGTTGTCACCATATTAGCTGAAGTAACGTCATAGTCATCATAGCTAAAATAACTAATACGTTAGTAAACCAGCTACAATCATGCAGTAACGTTATTGTATAGTCCGTAAGCAGTTTAGCAGTCACACTGGCGGGCCCCGGTGGCAATAAATGAGTAAAACCAAAAGCTTACCTTGACTTGGAAGAGTTCCAGTGTTGTGTTGGATAGTCATAGCTAGCTAGCTAACATAGCATCCCTCTGTTTGAGCAGGGTGTTTGAGTAGGCTAAACTAGGTAGCTACTTTAGCTAGCTAAGTAAGTGAAACTGAAAGTGAAAAGAATTACGAAATCTCTCTCTCTCTTGCTTCTCCTTCATTTTTGAGGAAATGAATTTGTTCAAAACTGTTCAACTATTGTCTTTCTCTCTTTAAGTCAACTACTCACCACATTTTATGCACTGTAGTGCTAGCTAGCTGTACCTTATGCTTTCAGTACTAGATTAATTCTCTGATCCTTTGATTATGTGGACAACATGTCAGTTCATGCTGCAAGAGCTCTGATAGGTTGGAGGACGTCCTCCAGAAGTTGTCATAATTACTGTGTAAGTCTATGGAAGGGGGTGAGAACCATGAGCCTCCTAGGTTTTGTATTGAAGTCAATGTACCCAGAGGAGGTTGGAAGCTTGCTGTCCTCCAGCTACACCATGGTGTTACCCTTCAGAGTGCTGTTGAGGCTACTGTAGACCTTCATTGCAAAACAGAGTTTAAAAAATGTATTTGGTGACATTGAATATATTTAGTATAGTTTCATCTAAAAATGATAACTTTTTTTATGTTTTACAATTTGTGTTTTTATTAAATTCACTGAAGATGGTCCTCCCCTTCCTCCTCTAAGGAGCCTCCACTGGTGCTCACATTACAAGATGATTCCCTAGTTGATCCTGCTCTGCATCTCAGTTGTCCTAGGAAAAAAAATGCTGACATGCAAACTGTGAGCTGCTTTATTAGTGTGCACATTATTAGGTGTAGAAACATCAACAAAGAGACAGAGTTGCAGAATGTAGACTTAATATGAAATAATGACTGTGGTGGAAAAACTTCCCAATTTTCATACTTGAGTAAAAGTAAAGATACCTTAATAGAAAATGACTCAAGTAAAAGTGAAAGTCACCCAGTAAAATACTACTTGAGAACAAGTCAAAAAGTATTTGGTTTTAAATATACTTAAGTATAAAAAGTAAATGTAATTGCCCAAATATACTTAAGTATCAAAAGTAAAAGTATAAATAATTTCAAATTCCTTATCTTAAGCAAACCAGATAGCACGATTTTTATTTTTTACGGATAGCCAGCGGCACACTCCAACACTCAGACATAATTTACAAACAAAGCATTTGTGTTTAGTGAGTCCGCCAGATCAGAGGCAGCAGGAATGACCAGGGAATTGGACCATTTTCCTGTCCTGCTAAGCATTCAAATTGTAACTAGTACTTCTGGGTGTCAGGGAAAATGTATGGAGTATAAAGTACATAATTTTCTTTAAGAATGTAGTGGAGTAAAGTAAAAGTTGTCAAAAATATAAAAAGGTAGGGGAGTGGATCAGAAAACCAGTCAGTATCTGGTGTGACCACCATTTGCCTCATGCATCTCCTTCGCTGTCGTACACGTCAATCCAAAGCATCTCAAACATGCTCAATGGTTGACATGTCTGGTGAGTATGCAGGCCATGGAAGAACTGGGACATGTTCTGCTTCCAGGAATTGTGTACAGACCCTTGCGACGTGGGGCCGTACATTATCATGCTGAAACATGAGGTGATGGCGAGGGATGAATGGCACGACAATGGGCCTCAGGATCTTGTCACGATATCTTTGTGCATTCAAATTGCCATCGATAAAATGCTATTGTGTTTGTTGCCCGTAGCTTATGCCTGCCCATACCATAACCCCACCGCCACACGTGGTCTGCGGTTGTGAGACCGGTTGGACGTACTGCCAAATTCTCTAAAAGGATGTTGGAGGCGGCTTCTGGTAGATAAATTAACATTAAATTATCTTGCAACAGCTCTGGAGGACATTCCTGCAGTCAGCATGCCAATTGCACGCTCCCTCAAAACTTGAGACATCTGTGGCATTGTGTTGTGTGGCAAAACGGCACATTTTAGAGTGGCCTTTTATTGTCCCCAGCACAAGGTGCACCTGTGTAATGATCATGCTGTTTAATCAGCTTCTTGATATGCCACACCTGTCAGGTGGATGGATTATCCTGGCAAAGGAGAAATGCTCACTAACAGGGATGTAAACAAATTTGTGCACAACATTTGAGAGAAATACGCTTTTTGTGCGTATGGAACATTTCTGGGATCTTCTATTTCAGCTCATGAAACATGGGACCAACACTTTACATGTTGCGTTCATATTTGTGTTCAGTATATTTTGGGTTCCATATAGAACCATTCCCAGAGAGGATTCTACATGGAACCCAAAACGGTTCTACATGGAAACCAAAATAGTTATACTGGAACCAAAAAGTGTTCTCCTATGGGGACAGTCGAAGAACCCTTTTGGAACCCTTTTTTCTAAGAGTGTAGTGCAATTAGATCCAATTGAAATAGCACCACCTTCAATAATATAAGATTGTAAAGCAAATCAAATCCTATTTTTACTTGCCCTTGTGTCCTGATTCAACAGAATTTATCCCAGCCATGAAAGCTGCCAGAGCGCGTGGGGACATTGCTTACATCCCCTATGACAGGCTCATTGCCCACCCTCCCTCCCAGAAGCCTGGAAGGGATGAGAGAGCCAAGCCTATGGGTTCGTAGCTTCAACCCCGCAGCACACACACACACACCAATTGATTAATGGACTGCTGAATGTATATATTTTTCTCTTGCTTTGTTTGCTCTTTTCCATATTATGTCTATCTCTGATAAGATACCCAGGAAAGTACTGAAAATAGCCCATATTAATGTAGCCTTAGAAATAAGGTTCATGAAATCAATAACTTACTAACATCAGATAACATTAATATATTAGCCATTTCTGAGACTCACTTAGATAATTCATTTGATGATACAGCAGTAGCAATTCAAGGATATAACATCTATAGAAGAGACAGAAATGCTTATGGGGGAGGTGTTGCTGTATATATTCAGAGCCATATCCCTGTAATGCTTAGAGAAGATCTTATGTCAAGTGTTATTGAAGTGGTGTGGTTGCAGGTTCACTTGGCACATCTAAAGCCTTTTCTTTTGGGTTGTTGCTATAGGCTACCAAGTGCTAACAGTCAGTATCTAAATAATATGTGTGAAATGCTTGATAGTGTATGTGATGTAAACAGAAAGGTCTACTTTCTTGGGGACCTGAATATTGACTGGTTTTCATCAAGCTGTCCGCTCAAGAGGAAGCTTCTCACTGTAACCAGTGCCTGTAATCTGGTTCAGGTTATTAATCAACCTACCAGGGTGTTTACAAACACTACAGGAACAAGATCATCCATATATATCGATCACATTTTTACTAATACTGTAGAACTTTGTTCTAAAGCTGTATCCATACCCATTTGATGCAGTGATCACAATATAGTGGCTACATCCAGGAAAGCCAAAGTTCCAAAAGCTGGGCCTAAAATAGTGTACTAGCGAGCATACAAAAGATTTTGCTGTGACTCTTACAGTGAGGGAAAAAAGTATTTGATCCCCTGCTGATTATGTACGTTTGCCCACTGACAAAGACATGATCAGTCTATAATTTTAATGGTAGGTTTATTTGAACAGTGTATTATGAAGAAACTGTATTATGAAGACAAGATCAATGATATAAAGAATTATGGGAAAAAAACTTTGGAGTACTTTAAATGAAATGATGGGCAGAAAGACTAATTCAACTCCATCTTTCATCGATTCAGATGGCTTATTCATCACATATGTAACTCTGTGTTGTTGTTTTTATCGCACTGCTTTGCTTTATCTTTGCCAGGTCGCAGTTGTAAATGAGAACTTGTTCTCAACTGGCTTACCTGGTTAAATAAAGGTGAAATAAAACACTTTTTTTTTTTAAACATTTGATGTTGCCAATTATTTAATGATTACTTCATTTGCAAAGTGGGCAAACATAGGCAGGAAATGCCAACAACGAACAGTGAGCCATCGTTTTCATGCATAAAAAAAAACTAATAATCAAAGAAAAGCATTGCATTTTGTAAAGTTAGTGTGGGAGAGGTGGAAATATTATTGTTAATAATGACAAACCTCCTGGCATTGACAACTTAGATGGAAAGATCCTGAGGATGGTAGCTGACTCTATAGCCACTCCTATCTGTCATATCTTTCATCTGAGCCTAGAGGAAAGTCTTTGTCCTCAGGCCTGGAGGGAAGCCAAAGTAATTCCGCTACCCAAGAGTGGTAAAGCGGCATTTATTGGTTCTAACAGCAGACTTATAAGCTTGCTGCCAGCTTTTGTGTTTGACCAAATACAATGCTATTTCTCTGTAAACAAATTCACCACAGACTTTCAGCATGACACTGACACAAATGACTGATGATTGGTTGAAAGAAATGTATAATAATAAGATTGTGGGAGCTGTACAGTTAGATTTCAGTGCTGCTTTTTATATTATTGACCATAACCTGTTGTTGAAGAAATGTATGTGTTATGGCTTTTCAACCTCTGCCATGTCGTGGATTCAGAGCTATCTATCTAATAGAACTCAAAGGGTTTTCTTTAATGGAAGCTTCTCTAATGTCAAACATGTAAAGTGTGGTGTAGCGCAGGGCAGCTCTCTAGGCCCTCTACTCTTTTCTATTTTTACCAATGACCTGCCACTGGCATTAAACAAAGCATGTGTGTCCATGTATGCTGATGATTCAACCATATACGCATCAGCAACCACAGCTAATGAAGTCACTGAAACCCTTAACAAAGAGTTGCAGTCTGTTTTGGAATGGGTGGCCAGTAATAACTGGTCCTGAACATCTCTAAAACTAAGAGCGTTGTATTTCGTACAAATCATTCCCTAAGTTCTAGACCTCAGCTGAATCTGGTAATGAATGGTGTGGCTGTTGAACAAGTTGAGGAGACTAAATTACTTGGTGTTACCTTAGATTGTAAACTGTCATGGTCAAAACATATAGATTCAGTGGTTGTAAAGATGGGGAGAGGTCTGTCCGTAATAAAGAGATGCTCTGCTTTTTTGACACCCCACTCCAAAAAGCAAGTTCTGCAGGCTCTAGTTTTGTCTTATCTTGATTATTGTCCAGTCATGTGGTCGAGTGCTGCCAGGAAAGACCTAGTTAAGCTGCAGCTGGCCCAGAACAGAGCGGCACATCTTGCTCTCCATTGTAATCAGAGGGCTGATATAAATACTATGCATGCCAGTCTCTCTTGGCTAAGAGTTGAGGAGAGACTGACTGCATCACTTCTTATTTTTATAAGAAACATTGTGTTGAGACTGACACACACACTTACACCACCAGACATGCCACCAGGGGTCTTTTCACAGTCCTCAAATCCAGAACAAATTCAAGAAAGCGTACAGTATTATATAGAGCCATTATTGCATGGAACTCCGTTCCATCTCATATTGCTCAAATAAACAGCAAACTTAGTTTAAAAAAACAATACCTCACAGCACAACGCCTCTCCCCTATTTGACCTAGATAGTTTGTGTGTATGCATTGATATGTAGGCTACGTGTGCCTTTAAAAATATTTTTATGTAGTTCTGTCCTTGAGCTGTTCTTGTCTATTAATGTTCTGTATTATGTCATGTTTCATGTTTTGTGTGGACCTCAGGAAGAGTAGCTGCTGCTTTTGCAACAGTTAATGGGGATCCTAATAAAATACAAAATCCCAAATACCTCCCTTGGTGAGTCATGTAAAGATTCTCTCTTGCTCATTCTCCCTGTCGCTCACTCAAACTCACACACATATGCAGTTGCTGAGAAGAGGAAGAGATTTGCCAATTACACCCATTTCTAACACTGTTTGTTGCAGGAATGGTATGACAGACACATAACTTTTGAACAATATAATATTTTATTGTATTTTTATTGCTTCTTTGCACATACTTTAATTTTTGCATTTAACTTTTTTTAAGACTGCCAAGCTGTCCTCAATTGGGGAACCTCTGTCCGGGGCAATGTCCTCAGGATTATGGAGCGGTGTGTTTATAAAAAGTTATTTGAATATTACAACATGTATTAGGATTAAGCAAAATTTTACGATTTGGAGAGTTAAACATTTTCATTATCCAACTACTGTCTAATTTTATATCCTATTTCTTAAAATGTTTCAGATTTATGACCAATTAATTAATTGTCCGGGACAGAGGAGCAAACATGCCTTTGCTACCACTTTTAGTAGATTCTGACTGTGCGTTACTGTTATGTCTTGACCTGCATGCCCACATTATGCCAATTGTTAATTACTTTTTTATGTTTTATGCTTACAGTAAGTGTAATGAAAGTTCAGGAGGTTGATGTGATGCGGGCCCCCTGGAAAGTCCCGAAATATGCCCCTGAGCAGTGTTGTAGAAGGACACAAAGTATGTATATGAGCAAGTTGCTCTTTTTAAAGACATCTCTAAGCTATAACTGCCACAGAATTCTTCAACTATTACCATGGAAATACTTTTAGCCAGCTGAGTCCACAAAGTTTCTTCAAGAATGTCCTTTTCTAGTTTGCTTATAAAATCTCAAATTGATAAAGTTGTAATGCTCTGATTCTCTTCACTGTAGATCTGACCCATCACATGACTCTTCAAGAGGGCCACTACGCTCCAGATCGCCTTCTGTGCTCAGAGGTCCTTGATGAGGATCTACTCTATCACACCACTCTTATTAATAATTAATCAAATAAAACAATGGGCCTTTATATACTCCCAGTATTTCTATGCATGTAATTTCTGTGGGTGAATTATGAAACAATTACTGTATGCTGATGTGTGAAAATTTGGGATGTAGATTTGATTTGCCATTGCTTGATCTATTTGAAATGTAAGAATATGTTGCAGATTAACTTTAATTGGTGACTATGGAAACAAATAGAAATGTAATGAACAATGTTTTCAATATCCAACTTTATCCTCTGCAATACTTTTTACAGTACACTCTTAGAAAAAAAAGGTGCTACAACCTAAAAGGGTTATTCGGGTGTCCCCATAGGAGAACCCTTTGAAGTACCCTTTTGGTTTCAGGTAGAACCCTTTTGGGTTCTATGTAGAAACCTTTCCATAGAGGGTTCTACATGGAAACCAAAAGGGTTCTACGTGGACCCAAAAAGGCTTCTCTTCTCTTCTCACACTTCTTTTCTAAGTGTGTATAGGTAAAAAGCTGTAGTCAGGTGGTTATTACCAGGTTATGATGAGGTCTTAACTATGACCAGTAGGCTACATAATATAGCACATAATATAGTGGTCAGAATTATGACCAACTGGTTGTATGGTGGTCAGAAAAATACATCATATTCTGGTCAGTAAAAATATGTTTAAAAAACTTCCTTTTTCAACCAGTTTGCGACCAGAAAAATATGTCATGAAAAGACATACTGATGTCTTTTTAACCAGGTTTTGCCCACTGGGTGCAATCACAGGCAGCTGGACCATCACATTTATCAGCACCACCTTCACGGACAGCAACCACATTTACCATAAAAGCCCATACAAGAAGCTACACTTAATAACATTATATTATTTCTGTTATAAATAATAGAAAGTTTACAACAGTACACTCTACTGGGTAGAAAGCGTACAGCTCTTGGTATTCCCAGAAGGTCGCCCATCCAAGCACAAACCAGGCCCGACTCTGCTTAGCTTCCGAGATCAGACAAGAGCGGGCGTATTCAGGCTGGTATAGCCGTTAACCATGATGGAATGAAAGTTGGATAGATTATTTAAAGTTCATGTAATTGGACAAAGTATAGGGACTAGACTAGCCATTCCAGACTCGAATAGCCATTCAATTTTAAAATTGCCATTGACACAGACTACAAACCACCATGTATTCCATAATATTTTGGATATAGCCTAAACATTATTTACCTGGACTACAGAAAACTTTACATAAAGATTACAGCAATATAACATTCGGAGGAAAATGAACCTGACCAACACTGCACATTTACCAGCACCACCTTCACGGACAGCGACCACATATAGACCTACCATAAAACCCCATACATTATTACTGTTATATATAGAAGGCAGTTCACAACAGTACACTCAACTGGACAGAAAGCTTACAGCAAATGGTATTCCCAGGCGGTCTTCCATCCAAGAACTAACCAGGCTCGACGCTGCTTAACTTCCGAGATCGGACGTATTCAGGCTGGTATGGCCGTAGACGAAGGACTAACTCTTGGTATGCTATATACAGTTAACACCACCTCGAAAAAGTTTTCCGAATAAATAGTAATCACTTTGAAATACACAGATAAAGTACAAACCTGTCGGGAAATTGTCAAAGACCCCATCCACCTAAGCCATAAACGGAACAATCTGCTACCACATTGCAAGCGATACGAGGAGCGCCAAGTCTGGGACCAAAAGGCACCGGAACATCTTCTACCCCCAAGCCATAACTGCTGAACAGTTAATCAAATGGCTACCCGAACGTATGTGACATTTCATCAAATATTTTTTTCTTCCAATTCTTGTTTTATAAATTGAACCAATCCCGTCGATGACCACTCGAGGGTGTAATTGACCGCGCTACATATGGCCCCACAAAGTTTGGTCTTGATAAGGGATACCAGAGTCACTAATTGTAATAGTTTTCCACGTTTGACTTCTAATTTGGCTACCTCTTCATCATCTTAAAAAATATATATATAAACATCTATTTAAAAAAAAATCCAAACTAATTGTGCTAAATAAAATTCCCATAAAACATGGGGAATTGTTTCAATTACGAAACAATTGTCCCTGGGACAAAATATATTCAGGGACAAATTATGATCTTATAATGTTGAACGAACCGGAAGACGTCTGTGTAAAACAAGCGAATTAAAATCCTTAGGTCTGTTGTCTAAACATTTTAATTGTGTCCGTAGCCAGGTGAAAGGCGATATTGGTAATCAGTCTTTAGGAGGACTATTTTCTATACATTTTACACATAACATTCTGTGGTTAATTACATTTTATTTTACTTTGCAGAGGGGGGTTTCCCTTGCCCATTCAACTATACTACGACAATGATAAAGTCCGGATAGCCATTTGATTAGCTGTTCAGGAGTCTTATGGCTTGGGGGTAGAAATTGTTAAGAAGCCTTTTGGACCTAGACTTTCTATTTCTAATTTATTCTTGGTAATCTTCGACCCGGAGGCAACAGAGAACTCATCAATGACGACGATAGCCTCTTTCATGCTCACGTCGTCTTCTAAATATAAAATAGTGTCGTCCACGTATTGCGAAAACAATTGAATATCCCCTGCAGCTAATCTGAGGCCTTTGATGTTGTGATTTGTCCTAACTGCGCATGCGAAAGGTTCAATATATCCTCGTACAGGAGGATATACAACGTACAATAGCGCTGAGAGAGGGGTCCCCTGTCTGACACCTCGTAATTGCTTGATTACATTTCCAATATTCATAATATTTACCCTGCTACCCACATTACTATAAATAATTTTTACCCATTTCATAAAAAATTGTCCAAAATTGAAATTGTTCAGAACTCTACATAAAAACGCATGGTTTACCATGTCAAAAGCTTTTTCCTGGTCCAAATGTACAGTAATAGCTTCTGGGAGTTCAAAATTCAAAACAATGTCAGATTGTCCGTTCATAAATTCAGAGGGTTTCGCTCTCGGAGCGTTCCGAGCCACACTGGACGCTCTAACCGAGCAATAGTGTTGATCCAAGCGTTCTAACCTCACAACGTCAGTAAAGCACCCAAGATAACTTCTAAAGTTGGCTAGCTTGCTAGCTACTTACAGACACAAATGAGAGAACACCTCACTCTGACCATTTTACTCGCCCTAGCAGAGCTGGTTAGGCCATTTTCATGTTATCTAGATCGTTGGTGACTGTAACTGTGCTGCTGGCAACAATTTCATTACTTTTTTTGCCGACGTTTACTGACACCGGTCATATTCAACCGGTGTTGCGCGTTCGTAAATTAATTAGTTATTATGCGCTCTGGCACACTCAAACGAGAGTGCTCTTCAATCGGAGTAGATAGCCAGAGTGAATTTATGAACGCACCCTGTATATGTCTGAAAGTCTCTGCGCAATTGCAAGTTCCAGGTAAATGTCTCTGTGCAATTGCAAGTTCCAGGTAAATTTTCACCCTACCACACCACATGTTTGGTCTAAACCAACAACATATGGCATGGCAGAAGACATAACATAGTTTCCAGGCTAAAAGGGCTTGTTCATGAAATTTGGACAGTTTGATGGGTAATTTTGCTAGAGAATATTGCTTATCCACAGAAATTGAAGACCACCCAATTTCATGAAAATATGACAGGGAACGAAGTACCATATAAATTCAGAGCTAAGCGTACATATTCTTTTATCCAGTTTACTTTAAAGGTATTGTTGATATCAATGAAATATATTACTTCAAGCCCACCATCAGCTCTTTGGTTTGATATTACAAATGTCCTAAGTTTGTGTTGTATATTTTCTATATAAAGTCTAGGAAAGTTTTGTTGATATCCTTGCTGGTTTGATCAGCTACAAATAGGGATAGAGCAGGGTAGACAAAACGTGACAGACCCTCTGCTTTGGACAATAAACCCCTTCCAATAATAGAGGTCACGCTGGAACCAGTTTTTAAAGATGGATTTTGTTTTCTTTAATCTCTGAGAGAAATTGAGATGTTGACGGACAATATGTTTTTTCGCCATGTGCGCCCCTATATATTTCACATTATCTTTCACTGGAATATTCTCAATAGATTGGTAATTTGAGTTACATATGGACAATATTTCGCATTTATTTAAGTTAAGTTCCAGACCAGAAGCTCAAGAGAATGATGTGATAATATTAAGTGCAATAGCAACTTGATCCTTGTCTTTTAGAAACAGAGCTGTATCGTCTGCTAACTGAAATATTTTGATTTATTTTCCAAATATTGAAATGCCTTTTAATTCAGGGTTGTTTAAAATGCTAATAGATAGTAATTCTACAACTAAAACGAATAAGAAAGCTGAAATAGGGCAACCCTGGGGTACACTACGGTGAATATTAAATATTTTAGATGTGTTACGATTAATCATAATATAACTATTAATATCTCTATAAAACACATTGATAACAGAGACAAAGCTAGTCCCGAAACCAAAAGTGTACAACGAATGTATTAGGAAATTGTGTTCTATTGTATAAATTCTTTACAAAAGTCGAGGAATAAAATAATAGCCTCGGAGTCAATTGAATCAGCGTAATCAATGAAGGCTAAAACTAACCTAATGTTACAGCTGATGTGGCGACCTTTCATGAAACCAGTTTGGGTTTCATTAATAAGGTGGTTTAGGCCCATTTTAAGTCTATTAGCAAATGCTAAAGTTATACATTTATAACCTGTATTTAATAATGTAATAGGTCTCCAATTATCTATGAAAATTTGATCTTTATCAGGTTTTGTTGCTTGTTTCATGGTTGTAATCATCTCACCCTTAGCTAGGCATTCTTGGAATACTGGTCCCTCTAAATGTTTCCAAAAGTGTAAATAAAATTCCACAGAAAGACCATCTGTTCCAGGTGCTTTGCCCTTCTTTTTTAGATTTAAGAGCATCTCTAATCTAATCTCTACTATAGAAAACTCATTTTCACATATAGACTTGAACTCATCAGAAATAATTGAAACATGACCATGGACATGTTTAATAAAATGTTCACATTCAATCCCATTAAAATTAGATTTTCATAGAAAGATAACACAAAGTTAGAGATGATCTTAGGGTCTTTACACAAGGTATTGTCAATATTTAAGGCAGAAAGAGAGACAGGCAACTGTGGTCAGAATAGAGTCCGGGACAAACACAATCTATGCGGCTCCTCGCGTGTCACGAACTCTGATGCGGATGTGGTGCGAATCAATAGCAGGACACAGGAGCTCAGTTAATCCAGACTTTACTAGATAATCCAAAATGATAACACGGGTCAAACAACCCGGAGGCGAAACATATGCCATAGTGCGTAAAGTACTCCCAAACCGAACTGCGCACGAACAATAGTGCGACGGTAAAACAAAGAGAGTCTAGCAAACAGCACTGCACCAAGCGACAGGAAAACAATTACACACAACACAAGACAGAAACCACGAGAACTTATAGGACACATAATCAACACTAAACATGAACAGGTGTACTAAACAGACCAAACCAATCAAACATAGAAAACAAAGAACGGTGGCAGCTAGTACTCCGGAGACGACGACCGCCGAAGCCTGCCCGAACAAGGAGGAGGAGCAGCCTCGGCCGAAACCATGACAGTACCCCCCCCCTTGACGCGCGGCCCCAGCCGTGCGCCGACCCCGGCCTCGAGGACGACCAGGAGGACGCGGAGCAGGGCGCGTGGGATGACCACGATGGAACTCAGTCAGAAGAGACGGGTCTAGGATGTCCCTCCTCGGCGCCCAGCACCGCTCCTCCGGGCCGTACCCCTCCCACTCCACGAGATATTGGAGACCCCCCATCCGACGTCTCGAATCCAAGATGGACCGCACAGTGTACGCCGGTGCCCCCTCGATGTCCAATGGGGGCGGAGGAGTCTCTCTGATCTCATCTTCCTGGGGTGGACCAGCTACCACCGGCCTGAGAAGAGACACATGGAACGAGGGGTTAATATTCTTATACTCAATAGGCAGTTGTAATCTGTAACACACCTCGTTCAATCTTCTCAGGACTTTAAACGGCCCCACAAACCGCCGACCTAGCTTCCGGCAGGGCAGGCGGAGGGGCAGGTTTCTGGTAGAGAGCCAGACTCGATCACCAGGTGCGTACACCGGCCCCTCACTGCGGTGGAGATCGGCGCTCGCTTTTTGACGACGGATGGCCCGTTGCAGATGGACATGTGCAGCGTTCCACGTCTCCTCCGAGCGCCGCACCCACTCATCCACCGCAGGAGCCTCGATCTGGCTCTGCTGCCATGGTGCCAGAACCGGCTGGTAACCTAACACACATTGGAAAGGGGTTAGGTTAGTTGAGGAGTGGCGTAGGGAATTCTGGGCCATTTCTGCCCAAGGAACATACCGTGCCCACTCCTCCGGCCGGCCCTGGCAGTATGATCTAAGAAACCTACCCACATCCTGGTTCACGCGTTCCACCTGCCCATTACTCTCAGGATGGTAACCCGAGGTAAGGCTCACCGAGACCCCCAAACGCTCCATAAATGCTCTCCAGACTCTGGAGGTGAACTGGGGACCTCGATCAGACACAATATCCTCGGGTACCCCGTAGTGCCGGAAAACGTGTGTGAATAGCGCTTCGGCGGTCTGTAGGGCAGTAGGAAGACCCGGCATAGGGAGAAAACGACAGGCCTTAGAGAACCGGTCCACAACGACCAGTATAGTGGTATTCCTCTGCGAGGGGGGAAGGTCAGTGATGAAGTCCACCGAGAGGTGAGACCATGGTCGTTGTGGAACGGGCAGGGGTTGTAACTTACCCCTAGGCAGATGTCTAGGCGCCTTACTCTGGGCGCACACCGAGCAGGAGGAGACATAAACCCTCACATCCCTGGCTAACGTTGGCCACCAGTACTTAGCACTAAGACAGTGCACTGTCCGGCCAATACCAGGATGTCCAGAGGAGGGTGACGTGTGAGCCCAATAAATGAGTCGATCCCGAACCTCGAGCGGAACGTACGTCCGACCCACAGGACACTGTGGAGGGCTGGGGTCGGTACGCAACGCCCGCTCGATTTCAGCATCGACCTCCCATACAACCGGTGCCATTAGACAAGACTCCGGTAGTATGGAAGTGGGCTCAACGGACCTCTCCTCTGTATCATACCGCCGGGACAGGGCGTCTGCCTTACCGTTCTGGGACCCAAGGATGTACGTGATTTTAAATACGAACCGGGCTAGAAACATGTTCCACCGAGCCTGGCGAGGGTTCAGTCTCCTAGCTGCCCGGATGTACTCCAGGTTCCGATGGTCAGTCAAAATGAGGAAAGGGTGTTGAGCCCCCTCAAGCCAATGCCTCCACACCTTTAGGGCCTGTACCACGGCTAACAGCTCCCTGTCCCCTACGTCATAATTTCGCTCCGCCGGGCTGAGCTTTTTAGAGTAAAAAGCACAGGGGCGGAGTTTAGGTGGCGTGCCGGACCGTTGAGATAGAACAGCCCCTATACCGGCCTCCGACGCGTCCACCTCTACCTGAAATGGTAAGGTGGGATCCTGATGCGCCAGCACCGGAGCCGAAGTAAACAGGCCCTTCAGTTTCCCAAAAGCCCTGTCCGCCTCAGCTGACCACTGCAAGCGCACCGGACCCCCCTTCAGAAGAGACGTGATGGGAGCTGCCACCTGTCCAAAACCCCGGATAAACCTCCGGTAGTAATTCACAAAGCCCAAAAACTGCTGCACCTCTTTAACAGTGGTTGGGGTTTGCCAATTACGCACGGCTGACACACGGTCCACCTCCATCTTCACCCCTGACGCGGACAACCGATAACCCAAAAAGGAGACCGACTCCTGGAAAAACAGACATTTCTCTGCCTTGACATACAGGTCGTGCTCCAACAGCCTCCTCAACACTCGACGCACCAGGGCTACATGCTCGGCTCGGGTAGGAGAGTACACCAGAATGTCATCAATGTACATGACCACACCTTGCCCCTGCATGTCCCGGAAGATCTCATCCACGAATGATTGGAAGACCGAAGGAGCGTTCATCAACCCGTATGGCATGACGAGATACTCGTAATGACCCGAGGTGGTACTAAAGGCTGTTTTCCATTCATCGCACTCCCTAATGCGCACCAAGTTATATGCGCTCCTGAGATCCAGTTTTGTGAAGAAACGCGCTCCGTGCAATGACTCCGTCATAGTCGCAATCAGAGGGAGTGGATAACTGTATTTCACAGTAATCTGATTGAGACCACGGTAATCAATGCACGGGCGCAACCCTCCATCCTTTTTCTTCACAAAAAAGAAGCTCGAGGACGCAGGGGAAGTGGAGGGCCGTATGTATCCCTGTCTCAAAGATTTGGCTATGTAAGTCTCCATAGCCTTTCTCTCCTCTTGAGACAAAGGATACACGTGGCTCCGTGGGAGCGCTGCTCCTGTCTGGAGGTCTATCGCACAATCCCCCTGTCTGTGAGGAGGCAACCGCGTCGCCCTCGCCTTACTGAACACCAGTGCCAAATCCCCATATTCAGGTGGAATGTGCAATGCGGGCACTTGGTTTGGACTTTCCACCGAGGTCGCCCCTACGGAAACACCCAGACATCGCCCCTCACACTGAGCAGACCACTCCTTAAGAGCTCTCTGTTGCCACGAAATGGCAGGGTTATGGGTACTTAACCAGGGAATTCCCAGCACCACCGGGTACGCAGGAGAGTCGATCAGATACAGCTGAATAGTCTCCTCATGACCCCCCTGCGTACACATCCTAAGTGGCGCTGTGACTTCCCTAATCAACCCCGACCCCAACGGGCGGCTATCTAAAGCATGAACGGGAAAAGGATCGTCGACAGGCAGGAGGGGAATCCCTAATTCTAAACAAAACTTCCGGTCAACAAAATTCCCAGCTGCGCCTGAATCTACTAGCGCCTTATGCTGGGAATGAGGTGCAACCTGTGGAAAACTAACAGGTAAACAAAAGTGCACAACAGAGAGCTCTGGGTAAGTGGGGCGTCTACTCACCTGGGAATGCCCCCCAGTGCGTGGCCTGTCGTCCCCTCCTCCTGGAGACCCTCCCCAGCACCTGGCCGCAGTGTGCCCTCCACGGCCGCAGTTGGTGCAGGGGACAGCCCCCCTCGGGCTCCTTCTCCTCCTTTCTCTAGCGCCAGCACCCCCGACCTCCATGGGGCTCGGCTCGGAGGTGCCGGAGGATGGAATGGACGGACCCCACTCGGAACGTCCACGGGTGGCCAGCAGGGTGTCCAGACGGATGGACATGTCGACCAACTGGTCGAAGGTGAAATTGGTGTCCCTGCAGGCCAACTCACATTGAACGTCCTCCCGTAGGCTACATCGAAAATGGTCGATGAGGGCCCGTTCATTCCACCCTGCATCTGCCGCTAGAGTCCGGAACTCCAGGGCGAACGCCTGTGCGCTCCTCCTCCCCTGTCGGAGGTGGAATAGACGCTCCCCCGCCGCTTTGCCCTCAGGTGGATGATCGAACACGGCCTTGAAGCGACGGGAGAACTCCGCGTAGGAGATGGTGGTGGCGTCTATCCTTCTCCACTCTGCGTTGGCCCATTCCAATGCCTTGCCCGTGAGACAGGAGATGAGGGCGGAAACGCTCTCGTGTCCCGAGGGCACCGGGTGTACAGTGGCTAGGTAGAGCTCCACCTGTAGGAGGAACCCCTGACACCCGGCAGCTGTACCGTCATACGCCCTCGGGAGTGAGAGCCGAATCCCACTGGGTTCCGGGCCTGGAACGGGCGGACCGACCGATGGTGGTGGTAAGGTAGGTGGAGGTGTGGGTACCCCTCTGGCCTCCAAACGGTGCAGGGTGTTGATGACGTCCTGCAGAGCCGTCCCCAGTTGTCGGATCTGGTCATCCTGGCCGCGGACATGTTCCTCAAGCGACCCAGGTGCTGCTGCTCCTGCTGATTCCATATTTAAGGTGTGTAATTCTGTCACGAACTCTGATGCAGATGTGGTGCGAATCAATAGCAGGACACAGGAGCTCAGTTAATCCAGACTTTACTAGATAATCCAAAATGATAACACGGGTCAAACAACCCGGAGGCGAAACATACGCCACAGTGCGTAAAGTACTCCCAAACCGAACTGCGCACGAACAATAGTGCGACGGTAAAACAAAGAGAGTCTAGCAAACAGCACTGCACCAAGCGACAGGAAAACAATTACACACAACACAAGACAGAAACCACGAGAACTTATAGGACACATAATCAACACTAAACATGAACAGGTGTACTAAACAGACCAAACCAATCAAACATAGAAAACAAAGAACGGTGGCAGCTAGTACTCCGGAGACGACGACCGCCGAAGCCTGCCCGAACAAGGCGGAGGAGCAGCCTCGGCCGAAACCGTGACATCGCGCCCCTGCTGTTTCACCAGCTGGCCCCGGGATAATTTGCATGCACCACTATATAAATATAAACCAAATTATATTTCCCTCCCAGATTGCCGCGGTCATCTCCCCCCATAAAAACCTGTCTGTTTGTCATAAAAATAGCATCTAGGTTGTTAAGCGTTTCCCTCCTTTCCTTGGGTGTCGATGGTGAATTAATTATTCAAATACATTTACCCCACCATTCGATATCTACTATTAAAACCATCCCCTGTACTTTAAATTCCCACATAGAATACCAATCCCAGTAGAATGCACCCCGCCAACACTTCACCTTAACTCTCCCATCAAGAGCATCCTGACTGGTTGCATCACAGCTTGGTATGGCAACTGCTCAGCATCCGACCGCAAGGCGATACAGAGGGTAATGCATGGTTCAGTACATCACTGGGGCCAAGCTTCCTGTCATCCAGGACCTCTATACCAGGCGATGTCAGAGGAAGGCCCTAAAAATTGTCAAAGACTCCAGCCACCCAAGTCATAGACTGTTCTCTCTGCTACCGCACGGTAAGCGGTACCAGAGCGCCAAGTCTGCGTCCAAAAGGCTCCTTAACAGCTTCTACCCCCAAGCCATTAGACTGCTAAACAGTTAATCAAATGGCTACCCGGACTATTTGCATGGACCCCATTTTTTACACTGCTGCTACTCATTGTTTATTATCTATGCATACTCACTTTACACCTACCTACATGTACATATTACCTCGACTTACCTGTACCTCCGCACATTGATTCAGTACCGGTACCCCCTGCATATAGCCTCTTTATTGTTATTGCTAGCTAGCGCCGGTGTCGGTAGACAGTGTCCTTCGACCCCGCCCTCACCGTCGTTAATAGAACTGCGGGAAAACAGTGCCAGACAGGTGGGGGCGAAGGACACAGTCTACTGGTCATCCTCGCTAGCTAGCACAGCAGATGGTGAGAGATGAAAGCCTGTGTATATGGGGGCAGGTAGGTAGAGATCTTAAAATCCCAAGTGAAGTACAGACTGTATTTTGTGATCTCAAATCAGTGGGCAAGGAATATGTATTTTTACTTGGCTACAAATAATGTCATTTTATTTGGGGCTTTTATGAACAGGCCCTAATTTTATATAATATTGTAATAAAGCTTGCTAGACCACCCGAGAGGTGGGGCAAGTATTGGATTGAGCAGAGTAGCGTGCCGCTGTCACCACCTTTGTTTGACCAGTATTGTCTGTCGTCACAGGATAGGACACACCAAAATTCAACACAGATATAGCAAACAATGATCTTTATACACAATTTCATTAGACAGTGTGCAAGAAATGGTAGGTGACCTACTAAATTCATGCAGTCTCTGTAACCCAATCAGAAGTGCTGCAATGACCTGAAGAAGGTGTGAGGCACACAGGCGATAACATGTGCATAACATTAAGTGCGATAACATACTAAGAAGCAGTGGTGTAAAGTAGAGGAGACCGGGGATGGTTGTAACACGGGATAGTTGTAACACTCTCAGTATCTCCAATCAGGAACAAGCTAAAATCATGTGGCTCACTGTGCACATACTCAGTTTAGTCCTCAACCCTCACGTGAAGAAGCAAGACCCTGTGATAAACTCTGCAGATTGTATTGAAAAAAATCAGATTTTGGGTTAAGAAATAGATTTCTTTGGCCAAATTAGTTTTTGTGATGGCATCACCTGCTTTGTAGTTAGATTCACCAAACTTATTTCAGGTTTATAACCAGTTTGTGTAGATATATTTGATGTAAGCAATGCTAAAGTTTTAACATGTAGCTAAAGTTGAAGCTACCTAATGGCTGCAAGGATCAGGGTTAGTTGTAACAAGCCTAATGAGGTCTGGGTGCAGTGCTGGGAATGCAAATTATGGGCCCACCAAGTCTGTACCCCAGGACTACCATACCACTGTCACAACTGTGACTCTGATTGATTGAACATGTCCAACATTCACACACACACACACACACACACACAAACAAACACACACACACACACACACACACACACACACACACACACACAAACACACACACACACACACACACACACACACACACATATTCAGTTGTTTAATTCAGATGTTGTTGTTAAGTTGTTAGATGTTGTTGTTTAGTTGAGAAGGGCCAGTTAATGGCGTCTGGGTGTGTGCACCACCGTTGGGCTGGTTGGCATAGCTAGTGGCAGACTGGCAGTGGATACGTGTATCCACGGTGCACTGAATTGGCTACAAAGAAACTGGACAGGAACAACATGTAGGTTGATCATGGTAGGTTTTAGCCTGATTAATTACGTAAAATAAAGGAGCACACTACACTTGCAGCGCGCTCTGTTTACAAACACTGATAACGCTTAGCTAATTCATTTGCATGTCCAAGAACACGCTACAACGTGCAGCGCGGTCTGTTCCCAAAAGCTGGGGAGATGGCTCGCACTCCTAGCAACCCCACTGTCTTATCTCAACTTGGTCTCAGAGCATTTCATATTATTCTGTACGTAAATCGAACACACTCCATTTAGTAAGATATGTTACGTTTCGTATGGTATGTATTAATTTGTGGATGTCCATCACCCATTTCATATGATATATTACGAATTACTATTTGTTTTATATGTTACGAATTTGCAAAACGTACAATATGTTACAAATTAGCAAAACGTATGGTATATTACGAATTCTAGCTAGGTGGCTAGGTGGCTAATGTTAGCTAGCTGGCTAATGTTAGCTAGGCTCTGCCTTGTATCAGTTTCTCAGAGTCCCGAGCAGAGTCTTGCAAGCAGGCACAGGTACAAGCAATGTCCCACAGCTGAACCACCGTATTTATCCTGTAGTGTATGTGATTTTAACATTACGGCACTCACACCTGTCTGATGTCCACTGTCATTCACTGTAACATCACTGTAATATACAGTGGACGTCAGAGAAGGTCAGTGTTCTGGATGTCCCATATGGGGGCTACACTCAAGACAGCCTTTCCAGCTGAAGGAGAGCTCCCTGGTCCAGTCCACAGCTGGATGTAAGTACAAGGTGTCCCAACATGTGAGAAATGGTTGGCGTTATTATTACTCTGCACTATGAGACTCAGTAATAAATCCATACCACTATGACATCATTGAGAACACTAATCAAACAAGTCAATTGATACAACAGCCATAAAAATGATGACTTGTTTCCATTGATGATATAAGCTGTCAGGCTGATGAAGTTAGTTGGATTCTAGTATTTTAATGTGAATTTTGCTATCTTCTCCTCTGTGTCATCATTAGTGTGCTTGTGCTTTCCCCTACAAATACCTGTGAGATCGATCAGCCTCCGTTCAGTGAAGGAGAGACAGAATCCCCCGGCCAGTCCACCAACCCCCCTCTCTGTGTTAACAAACCATAAATATCACTGATACCAACAGCCAGAGTACACACATGGGCAGGTATCAAAGGGCAATTCTAGAATTTACTCCTGTTCAGTTCCATTCCACAGGCTGGCAAGGGACCTGTGTTCCACTTCCAGGGGACTATACCAGAACTGAAGGGCTGAAAGAGAAGACTTTAGAAGAATATTTATTGTCCAGCACAGTGGGATATACTGGACACACTGGCTCCTGAGACCAACGACAGCCACGCCATCTCAGCCTCTTCTTCAATTCTCGCTCCTGCTGTGTGTGTCATTCTGTCTTGAGTCGTGAGGTGTCTTTTTCCCACCAAACTTTTCTATCTACAATCTCTTCTCCAGTCTGGGTCTACTTTCCACTGTCTCTGTCTGTGTGTGGCTGTAGATCTCCACTCCTCCTGTCCCTCTGTCATACCCTACCTGCAGTGTCACTGAGCTATCTGGTGACAGTGTAAAGACAGTATGTGTTGCACAGGGAAGTGTTCTCGTCTGGTGGGCCTGATCCTGTTGCCCTCGGCGTTTGCCTGTATCATCTCCAACATCCTCCTGTTCTTCCCCGACGGAAAGCAGCAGGAGAGCAGCCATGTCTCCATGCAGGTCTGGCTCATGGGCGGCCTCATCGGAGGGGGAATATTCGTGAGTATATTGACTGAGCATAGATGGACACCTTTACACCACTCATTCACCTGTACCCTCATGGGAAAAAAGGTTCTACAAAGGGTTCGACCTGGAACCCAAAACGGTTCTTCAAAAGGTTCTCACATGGGGACAGCCGAAGAACACATTTGGAACCCTTTTTTCTAAGAGTGTACAAAGACTACAGGGCTATAGCGGTCATCTTGGGACAGGTCTCCCTTGTAAAAGACATGGAAACACCTGTGTAATAATGTATACATCCCTGGCTGGATAAAGGCATTTCCAGAATGTTTGTATTCTTCAGTGATATAAGTAGAATTTTGGAAGGATTTGGTATGAATAAAGATGAAAGATTATGGCAGAAAAGGAAGAAGAGGTTATGGTTGTTATTCTATTATCACAGACGGAGAGTAAAGGTAACATTGATTAATGGTTGACTATTTAATTACAGTGGGGAACATATTGTACTTCCCTCACTCTATTTGTCCTCCACTCCCAGGATGCATTGTGATACCAAAAGCATAACTCTCTCAAACATTACATCGAACAGAGCCACACTGGCACCAGTACATGCCAGTAGTGGGAAACAGATAGATAGTCAGTTTCCATCATCACTTTTGATATGCCTTGGGCAAAAAACTTTGGTCAGTAGACTACCAAATTGCTGCTATCAGAATATCCACTTTGATGCCCTTGTCAGTGGAAACTAAGCAAGCTGTTTTATATGGGTTTTATACCCTGTGGTATAATAGATAATAGATGTGATGATAAAGACGTTTCAGGGCCTATAACAGGGTGTGTCTTTATTAACAGTGTATTCATTATTATCTGGAGGAAATGTGAACAGCTCTAGTTGTTCAAGCCAACCCACTACTGTACTGTACTGTATGTTAGTATGCCCTCTTACTCCCAATCCCATCCATCCATCCCAGTCAGTCCTTGCCCTTTGGAACGAGAGAAGGAGATTTGATTCAGGATTTGACTAATATTTACGTAGAAGATAAGAGGATACGCGTGCACTGCACTCACAAACACAAATATGCAAGCGCATTCACGCACACACGCGTGCACGCACACACACACACATACTGGAACGTGAGCAAAGAGCTCAAGAAGTACCCATACAATCAAGTGTTTTTTTTTCACAGCAATATTTTCTCGGTGTTTTAGTGCATGTTATGATAGTTGATATGGATGATAAAGGTATCCTGTCTGTCTGTATTCTTTTCAGATGCTGTGCCCCAGCTGTTCGGCTATCAGGGCCGGGGGCAAGGGTTGCTGTGGAAATGGTTGCTGTGGAAACCGTTGCAGAGTGAGTAGGGGGTTTCCACTAGATAGCACAACCACAAAGTCAATATTGGCTATAGCGTAACAATTAATGAAAACAAAAATAAATTAATATAAGGTTAGGGTTAGGCATAAGGTTAGTAGTGTGGAGCAGTTCAGAAAAAAAGAAAAAAAAGCGAAACTCAGGAAATTGATGTAAGTGAAGGAGAGGCAGAAAAGGAGGATATTAAGTGTGTGTGTGTGTGTGTGTGTGTGATTGTCTCCAACAGATGCTGAACTCTGTCTTCTCTGCTGCATTCGGTTTGGTCGGAGCTATCTACTGCACCAGTGTCTCTTCAGCGGGTCTGGCCATTGGACCTAAATGTGAGGTTGCTAGTGGAAAATGGGAATACCCCTTTGAGGACCTACCAGGGTGAGTCTCTCTCTCTCTCTCTCTCTCTCTCTCTCTCTCTCTCTCTCTCTCGCTCGCTCTCTCTCTCTCTCTCTCTCTCTCTCTCTCTCTCTCTCTCTCTCTCTCTCTCTCTCTCTCTCTCTCTCTCTCTCTCTCTCTCTCTCTCTCTCTCTCTCTCTCTCTCTCTCTCTCTCTCTCTCTCTCTCTCTCTCTCTCTCTCTCTCTCTCTCTCTCTCTCTCTCTCTCTCTCTCTCTCTCTCTCTCTCTCTCTCTCTCTCTCTCTCTCTCTCTCTCTCGAAGTGGACATTAATATGCAATTTGGACAACATCCAGTTGATGGCAGAATAGACTAGTGGGTAAGTAGCAGACACCTCAACCCTCAACCCAGATCAGATTCAGTCAGGGAGCATGCGGGCTCTGAATGTTTCAAGACCACCTCAACTAAACTAGGCCCAGGCATGTTGTTTTTCCTGGTCAGGTCACATAGTTAATAACATATCAAACATCTATACGGCATCATGACAGAGTTGCAACAAGTTTATGGTAGAAATAATAAACAGAAGGATGTTGACGTTTCTGTGGTGTACATGCATGAGCATGGAAAGACTCTCTCTTTGTAGTCAGAGCCAAAGATAATGTTGTGGTTGTAGGGAATCAAGTTTGACAGCTGATTACTGAATACATGATAATGACAGATGTCTGCACTGTTTTAACCTGTCCTCCCTTCTGCTACTTACTGAACTGTATCTCTCTTCTCTGGCCATCGTTTCAACTTATCCTCTCTTCACTAAACCTGCCTCTTCATCTTTACTTTCCCTCAATACCTTACTTTCTCCCCTCCGTTCATAATGGATCTATTTGAAACACATTGGACTATGACGCTCCTCTAACCTCCTTTTGCATTCCCTCTCTTCCCTCTTACCCCTAAACCACTCTCGTCCATCCCTGTCCCTTTTCACCCCTTTCTTCCTCCGCATCCCCATTTTCCGTTCTTCCTCTCATTCCTGTCCTCTCTCACATTTTCACCCCCTCCCTCCTCCCATCCCCCTCTCCCCCTTCCCCCTCCTCTATAGTGGGAACAGCAGTTACCTGTTTGACCACTCCCTGTGGGACCTGTGTGTGGCCCCTGCCAATGCAGCCCTGTGGCACCTGGTCCTCTTCTCCATCACGCTGGGACTGGGGGGCCTGCAACTCATCCTCTGTGGCATCCAGGTCAGAGAATTGAATAGAACACATAGCTTTTGTCCCAAATGGCACCCTATTCCCTATATACTAGTGCACTACTTTTGACCAGAACCCTATGGGCCCTGGTCACAAGTAGTTCACTATAAAGGGAATAGGTTGCATTTTGGGACGTAGACATACTTTCATAATGATGCATGTAATTGAATGTATCGCTGTGACATCCAGGTAGTCAACGGCTGCATTGGCTGCTTCTGTGGGGACTGTCGTGACGACAAGGAGGTAAAGAAACAAATTAATCTGATTATCAATTGATTTGAAATGATTGTTGATTAATTAGAAATAATTATATTATATGGCTGACCCAGTGTTTCTGCAGAAGTAATTATGCTGTTGTAATATTTGATAGTTGAGTAGAGGAGTGTTGAGTTTTTGTTCTGAAGTAAAATAATGCCATTTATAAGAAATTGAACATTTACAGAATAGCACAACATATCTGTATAGTTGGGTTAGGTAAGGGTAATGTGAAAGGATTGCACTAAAACCACTCTAACAAGCATACATGAAGGGTTATTATTACCTGAGTACAATCTGATGACCCAACACAATGCACAAGCCTAATAGATTGAAGTCCAGCTCAGCGAAATTCAGGCTAAAATTAATAAATCAATGGGTGGTTAAAGATTAAGCTGAGATTTAGTTGCTGGTTGAACATACAGTAAGAGGAGGTATGTACACAAAGATCCTGTACATTATTATGTTGTGTACCTTTATTCACTCACCTCGCATTCTGTTGCTTCCCAAATGGCACCCTATTTCTTATATAGTGCACTACTTTTGACGAGAGTCATATGGGGCCCTTGTCAAAAGTAGTGCACTATATAGGGAATAGGATGCCATTTGTGATGCAGCCACTTAACCTATGCTTGCAATATATTAATATCCATTGATTCTTGTTGAATCACTGTGTTAAATCAGTGATGTATAAAATATCAAACATTAACGATGGTAACAATATATTAATTACTCTTCTTCCAATAACCACAAAACCCTAAATCTGAGGTTGCCTTTTGAAGAAGTGATTATGAACATGTATAATTGTTTCTGGTTTATTTTTGCAGGATGATGGAGGATTGTGAGATGGAGTGAGAAGAAGTAGAGAGGACTGCCCTGCAATGCCACAGCCTGTCTCCCTGACGACTAGTGCTGAGCGATTAGTGCGTTTTGAGTTCGGTTCAGTTTCGGTTAGATTCTAAAAGATTATCACGGTTTTTGATTTCGGGTTCGATTATATAATACACTATGCGCTATGTGTGTTGAACGCTGTAACAACACAGAATAAAACAATTAATACAAGTCCAATGATGGTAGTGACTGCCCATTACTGCTTATCACTTATTAACCATAATTCTTTCACATTACTTTACTTTAATAACATATTTGTTTTATTTTATTATTTTATTATTTCATTACAAGTCATCATCTCATATAGAGCTGCTGCCTATGCTGTCTGACAAAATCAAAATTTTTTAGTTTTTCAAAGTAAATAAGGCATACTTTTATGACTGCTGAATACCAACTATCATACTTAGATCATGTATTTTCAGGCTCGCGAAGCAAATGCTTTCAATTCCTCTCGACAGCACACACGTTTTCTCTTCTCTGTCTCCCGGTCTCCGTGTCTTGCACCGCACAGACCGGACAAGTTTAAGCGGGCACACAATAGATTATGGTCATTGTAATTAATTACAACGTTTACTGCGCTAAACTATGTCGAATAGTTTAGCTCCCTACTACATCGCACAGTTCGGGCTTGATCTGAATTATCTCTACAGAAATTGCACATTGAGCTCACAGAAAACCCCCGAACCGAGGTCGGTCAATTAGTTGTTTAAAACCAAAGAATAACCGAAATTTCAGTTAATCGCTCAGCACTACTGATGACATACCGGTACCAGGACTGCCAATCACTTACTACACAATTTAAAAAAAAATGCCTATCTGCCAGGAGCTTTCCCTTTTGTGTTTGAAGCATATTGTCTGCTTTTGATATGTTCAAATCAAGCCAATGTGTCATATCAATCATAGTCATTGTAGTTCTTTAATCTCTCAAAACTGCTATGTCATAGTTGTAACTCTTGCCTCTGTTTCATGTGTTGCCCATGGAAACAAAAATACAGTAGGTCATCTGAGGATTCCTCAGGAGTTGCTCAAGTTATTTTCCATTCTTTATTTCATTTCCTTTAAGCAACCATTTCTTTCACATTACCTTTTGTATATTTCTTTGTATAATCACATAAGTCAAAACAATTCAAATAAGCAATACAACTTGGAAAATTAGACATGTTTTTCTGTTATTGGTCAAGTAGTCATTGGTCAAGTAGCCTATGAAGTCTTCGTAATCTGGGTACTGGTAATTCAATACTGGCCAACAGTTAATGACGAAGGCAGACAACTGAGAAGTTCACCTGTATCAAAGTCCTAACCCAACTTAACCCAGAGTTACATAATAGAAAGCAACGAAAAATCCCTTGATTAAGCACAAAAACTGTACATCCTGTAAACTCTGCAGGAATGATTCACTTTAATAACTATGATACGTAAGCAGAATCACTGGTCTGTTTAACCTGTCAATAACTGACCGTTTTTGCAAGGTTGTCAGAAGTGTAGGGAGAGGAAGAGAGAGAAAGAGAGGAGGGATAAAGAGAGAGGAATGAGATAAAGACAGAGATAACTCATTAGTTCTGTTACACACAGGTAGCCAGCTCAAAACTAACAGAAGTGTGTGTCAGGGGCAGGTCAGAGGTCACAGTGACCCCTGTGGTGACTGTAAGAAATGCAGATGGAAAAACTGATGTCAGGGGCTGGAGTGGACTGGAGTGAGTTGATGCTTTCGTGTAGTAGTAGAACAAGATCAGGTTAAGCTCATAATCTTTTGTTGCCATCGAGCAGCTTTGTGGTAATTGTTACCTAACTTTCCAGATAAACACTGTTAGTAGCACTAGAAGGGGATAAATATAGATTCTGTTCTCAAGAAGAAAACAAGCAGAAAGAGAGCGAGAGAAAGAGAAACAGAGAGAGGCTGTTGTATGACCGGCAGACTGACGGGGGAATACTGCACATACTTCAGCCATAACCTGAGAGAAAGGTGTACTCACAAGGGGTAACGAAACCCAAAACCACCCCTGGAAATGCCTGTGACCAAGGTTATGTTCCAATGTCCATGTACTAGGGTGGTTAACGCATAGGATGTATGCCCATTGTAGTGGTATGCTACTGGAACACAGCCAAACACTCCTCCAGAGCTCATTGGGTGGCTGAGGTCCCAGGTAGCCCTCTATTACATAAGACAAGTCAATTGGGTCTCCTATGTCAGGTAGCTCTGTTATAAAATAAGACTAGGCAGGAAAACGTGGGAGAGAAAAGAGAGTGAGAGAATTCTTTGACTGCCACTTCTCATGCGACTTACACACAAACAGAGTGAGACTGAATGAGAGAAGTTAAAGAAAGCTAAAAGAGGACAAAAGAGGTGGAGGAGAGAGAGAGTGAGCAAGAGAGAGGAAATGGACAAACAATTAGAAGGCATTGGCCAGTTTGGTAAGTCGAGTATGAAGCCAATACTTCTTGTGTTTTATACGCATGCATGGAGCACTCACTTACCCCCTGATGTGAATCCATTATTTGCCACTCAACCCCTTATGTCCCGAAAACATCTGCTCTACTCCCCTTCTCACTCCCCGTCTGGCCCAATGAGGCAGACAGAGATATAACAGAACAGAACATAACCAATTATTTAGCCAGGCCTACTGAACCCCTTACCTGACACCCCCCCCCCCCCCCCCCCTTCTCCCATCCAACCAAAAAGGGTTATTCGGCTGTCCCCATAGGAAAACCCTTTGAATAACCTCTTTTGGTTCCAGATAGAACCCTTTTGGTTCTAGGTAGAAAGAGTGTCTGCTAAATGACGTAAATGTCAATGTAAGTAGAACCCTTTTGGGTTCCATGTAGAAGGTTCTACATGGAACCCAAAATAGTTATACCTGGATCCCAAAAGAGTTCACCTGGAACCAGAAGGGTTCTCCTATGGGGACAACTGCAGAACCCTTTTGGAACCTTTTTCTTTAAGAGTGTACTCCCCCTAGACTCTGACTCCCCATCTGGGCTGAGGAGACATAATGGAACGGAGCAAAACAGAACACAACTTGTTTCAACTGGTCACAACAGCTTATACACAACTCAATAGAGTTATGTACATACATCCTACATAAATCATATATAGGCTACTCTTGTTCAGAATAACAGCAAATGACAGAAAGTGAGACGAATGTTATTCTGCTATTCTTTCAACTGTCTTCCTTTCCCTCATGTCCTTTTAACTTATCTCCTTTCCTTTCCCCAGGGATACTATGATGCCAGCAGTCAGCAGATCAGCCACCAAAGAGCTGGTTTGAAACAACAGACCTGGTGCCCAGACCAGGGCTGCTGTACCCAGACACACTAACTCTCACTAAGCATTGACCACCTCTGTAATTACACCCATATGATTACACAACCCAGTCCTGACCCGTGCCAACCATAGGGTGCCAACCCACAGAGTAGACAGACAGACGAAAACAAAGACACAGTGGAGCGGTACGGGACAGGACAGGACAGGATAGGACAGGACAGGACAGGACAGAATAGGAGGGACAGGACAGGACAGGACAGGACAGGACAGGACAGGACAGGACAGGACAGGACAGGACAGGACAGGACAGAATAGGATAGGACAGGACAGGACAGGACAGGACAGGACAGGACAGGACAGGACAGGACAGAATAGGATAGGACAGGACAGGACAGGACAGAATAGGACAGGACAGGACAGGACAGGATAGGACAGGACAGGATAGGACAGGACAGGACAGAGCAGGACAGGATAGGACAGGACGGGACAGGATAGGACAGGACAGGACAGGACAGAGCAGGACAGGATAGGACAGGACGGGACAGGACAGGATGAGACAGGACAGGATGGGACAGGACAGGACAGGACAGGATAGGATAGGACAGGACAGGACAGGACAGGACAGAATAGGACAGGACAGGATAGGACAGGACGGGACAGGACAGGACAGAGCAGGACAGGATAGGACAGGACAGGACAGAGCAGGACGGGACAGGATAGGACAGGACAGGACAGAGCAGGACAGGATAGGACAGGACAGGACAAGATAGGATAGGACAGGACAGGACAGGACAGGACAGGACAGGATAGGATAGGACAGGACAGGACAGGACAGGACAGGACAGGATAGGATATGACAGGACAGGACAGGATAGGATAGGATAGGATAGGACAGGACAGGACAGAGCAGGACAGGATAGGACAGGACGGGACAGGATAGGACAGGACAGGACAGGACAGGACAGAGCAGGACAGGATAGGACAGGACGGGACGGGACAGGACGGGATGGGATGGGACAGGACAGGACAGGACAGGATAGGACAGGACAGGACAGGACAGGTCTGTGCCAACAAGTATTATAGTGTATTGTTTTGTGTATTTGTATGCCGACTTCACAAAATTAATTTCCATGTAAATGGAGAATAAAATATATCGTATCGTGGAGAGGGTATGTATTCTAGATGATCAAAATATGACATTCTTTAAAAGTATGACACTTTAGCCTAAGACAACATTCACAGTATGACCATTGTACAGTACACATCTACTCTCTCTAATATGAAAATGTTCCACTACTTATGTATCTGGGTAGATTATCAAATTCATCCATAACAGATCCTAACATCAAGCTGTTTTGAAATAGAGAAGAGTCTAGATTACCTTTCAAAACTTGTCAATGTCCAAACCAACTACATATTCTGCCTGCTTCTCAAGGATGAGCACCTGTTGTCACCATTACTGTTACTATGATGACATCAGCCAAGCCTCCATATTCTAGACATGTTTGTTAGAGTATGTTGATGCACCGTAAACAGAGATTATACAACAGACATTACATTAGTATCACCGCCACAGCAGCTTCATCATCTAAATGGAGCTCCGAGTACAAAGGAATTTGAGCTATGCTGTAAATAATAAGAAAAAAGCGACAAGAGAGAAAAAGCATGTATGATATTGGTCTTTGACATCATAGTTCTAGGAAACAGTTCTAGGAATATGTTCATAGTTTTAGTAAATAGCTATTTGGTTTGCTGGTTGGTTTTATCATCAACATGTGTTGGTGGTGGCTGGGAGGATCCTATATGGAATGGTTGTCTAGTTCTGGTTTTCTGTTCTATTTGTTCCCAGCACACAAAGGAAGAGCGGTGAGGGTACAAGAAGAGGGGAGAGAGAGTTGGGGACTCATAAATGGGAAGAAAGAGGGAGCGGGGAGGGGAGGGTGGGGAACATCATGTCCTCAAACTGCTGGACACAAGAACCAGCCGAGGGCGACGTCAACCGGCTTGTCCCCCAGGCCCCCTTATCCCGGCCCCCTGCCAAAACCCACAAGAGCCTGGATGTGTGGGAGGGGGAGATGGGGAGAAGTGAGTGAGAAGAGTAAACACATGTTAGACACACAGACCCAGACTTGATCTGACTGGTTTCGTATTAGATTTACTGACTTTGATTCAAATGTTGATCATTTGTTGATCATTGAATAGTATTAGTCCCCCATTTAGTTTACTGCTTTAATATACTGTATAGATACATGAAAATGCCTTTATCAGTCATGCGGTGGTGTTAGGTATGTAGAGCAGATGTATTGTAAGACAGCAGGTTGAAGTTGCTTAGTTGGGCCATCTCTCCATAGGGTGCTAACCCACAGAGTAGACAGAAGGAGGACAACAAAGATACAATGGAGAAGGACAAGACAGGACAGAACAGGACAGGATGAGACAGGACGGGACAGAACAGGACAGGACAGGCAGAACGAGACAGGACGGAACAGGACAGGACGGGACAGGACAGGACAGGACAGGACAGGATAGGACAGGATAGGACAGGACGGGACAGGACAGGACAGAGCAGGGCAGGACAGGACAGGACAGGACAGGGCAGGACAGGACAGGTCTGTGCCAACAGGTATTATAGTGTATTGTTTTGTGTATTTGTATGCCGACTTCACAAAATTAATTTCCAAATTAATGGACGGTAAAGTATATCGTATCGTGCAGAGTATGTTTTCTAGATGATCAAAATATGACATTCTTTAAAAGTATGACACTTTGGCCTAAGACAACATTCACAGTATGACCATTGTACAGTACACATCTACTCTCTCTAATATGAACATGTTCCACTACTTACGTATCTGGGTAGATTATCAAATTCATCCATAACAGATCCTAACATCAAGCTGTTTTGAAATAGAGAAGAGTCTAGATTACCTTTCAAAGCTTGTCAATGTCCAAACCAACTACATATTCTGCCTGCTTCTCAAGGAGGAGCACCTGTTGTCACTATTAATGTTACTATGACGACATCATGAGAGCTTGGGACTAAAAGGTTCTATCTGCATTTGTGTCCTAATGTAGTTATTGACATAGCCTTGTTCTGTTCAATGTTCTCTACCTATATAGTACAATAAATACCCCAATTCCTGTTGTTAAGTTCAAAAGAATACGAGATAGAAATAGCTGACACCATTCAAACCAATGAGGTTTCGGAATATTAACGCCAATTATCTCAGAATCATCTTTTTGCAGATGGAACCTTCTAGTCCCAAGCTCTCGATTCAGCCAGGCCTCCACATTCTAAGCATGTGTGTTACAGTCTGTTGATGCACCATGAATAGAGTTTATACAACAGCATCACATTAGTATCGCCGCCACCGCAGCTTCATCATCTAAATGGAGCGCCGGGTACAGACGAATTTGAGCTATGTTGTAAATAATAAGCAAAAAGCGACAAGAGAGAAAAAACATGTAAACTCAGCAAAAAAAGAAATGTCCCTTTTTCAGGACCCTGTCTTTCAAAGATAATTCGTAAAAATTCAAATAACTTCACAGATCTTCATTGTAAAGGGTTTAAACACTGTTTTCCATGCTTGTTCAATGAACCATAAACAATTAATGAACATGCACCTGTGGAATGGTCGTTAAGACACTAACAGCTTACAGTTGGTAGGCAATTAAGGTCACAGTTTTGAAAACTTAGGACACTAAAGAGGCCTTTCTACTGACTATGAAAAACACCAAAAGAAAGATGCCCAGGGTCCCTGCTCATCTGCGTGAACGTGCCTTAGGGGGAGAGAAAGTGGGAGGAGAGAGAGAGAGTATGAAAAATGTATGCACTCACTAATTGTAAGTTGCTCTGGATAAGAGCGTCTGCTAAATGACTAAAATGTAAAAATGTAAATGCTGCAAGGAGGCATGAGGACTTCAGATGTGGCCAGGGCAATAAATTGCAATGTCCGTACTGTGAGATGCCTAAGACAGCGCTACAGGGAGACAGGACGGACAGCTGATCGTCCTCGCAGTGGCAGACCACGTGTAACAACACCTGCACAGGATCGGTACATCCGAACATCACACCTGCTGGACAGGTACAGGATGGCAACAACAACTGCCAGAGTTACACCAGGAATGCACAATCCCTCCATCAGTGCTCAGACTGTCCTCAATAGGCTGAGAGAGGCTGGACTGAGGGCTTGTAGGCCTGTTGTAAGGTAGGTCCTCACCAGACATCACCGACAACAACGTCGCCTATGGGCACAAACCCACCATCGCTGGACCAGACAGGACTGGCAAAAAGTGCTCTTCACTGACGAGTCGCGGTTTTGTCTCACCAGGGGTGATGGTCGGATTCGCGTTTATCGTCGAAGGAATGAGCGTTACACCGAGGCCTGTACTCTGGAGCGGGGTCGATTTGGAGGTGGAGGGTCCGTCATGGTCTGGGGCGGTGTGTCACAGCATCATCGGACTTAGCTTGTTGTCATTGCAGGCAATCTCAATGCTGTGCGTTACAGGGAAGACATCCTCCTCCCTCATGTGGTACCCTTGCTGCAGGCTCATCCTGACATGACCCTCCAGCATGACAATGCCACCAGCCATACTGCTCGTTCTGTGCGTGATTTCCTGCAAGACAAGAATGTCAGTGTTCTGCCATGGCCAGCGAAGAGCCCAGATCTCAATCACATTGAGCATGTCTGGGACCTGTTGGATCATTCCCCCCAGAAATGTCCGGGAACTTGCAGGTGCCTTGGTGGAAGAGTGGGGTAACATCTCACAGCAAGAACGAGCAAATATGGTGCAGTCCATGAGGAGGAGATGCACTGCAGTACTTAATGCAGCTGGTGGCCACACCAGATACTGACTGTTACTGTTGATTTTGTTCAGGGACACATTATTCAATTTCTGTTAGTCACATGTCTGATGTCTGTGGAACTTGTTCAGTTTATGTCTCAGTTGTTGAATCTTGCTATGTTCATACAAATATTTACACATGTTAAGTTTGCTGAAAATAAACGCAGTTGACAGTGAGTTTCTTTTTTTTTCTGAGTTTATGATATTGGTGTTAGACATCATAGTTCTAGGAAACAGTTCAAGGAATATGTACATTGTTTTAGTAAATAGTTATTTGGTTTGCTGGTTGGTTGGTTCAAAGAAAATACAATTGTATTGGTCACATGCGCTGAATACAACAGGTGTAGACTTTACAGTAAAATGCTTACTTACGAGCCCATTCCCAACCGTGCAGAGTTAGAAAGTATGACAAATATTTGCACCAGAAAAATGAGTACAATAAAAACAATAATGCGGTGAGGGTACAAGAAGAGGGGAGAGAGAGTTGGGGACTGAGGAGGATGTAATGGAGCAGAAGGGACAGTGAGAGGAGAGGGAGGAGGAGAGAAAGTGGGAGGGGAGAGAGTTGGAGACTCTTAAATGTAAAGAAAGAGGGATTGGGGAAGGGAGGGAGGGGGACATCATGTCCTCAAGCTGCTGGACACAGGAACCAGCCGAGGGCGACGTCAACCGGCTTGTCCCCCAGGCCCCCTTATCCCGGCCCTCTGCCAAAACCCACAACAGCCTGAATGTGTGGAAAGTTGGGAACATCTTGAGGTCTGAAGGAGGAGGAGGAGGAGGAGGAGGAGGAGGAGGAGGAGGAGGCGTGGAGTGGGAGAGAAGTGAGTGAGAAGAGTAAACACATGTTAGACACACAGGCCCAGACTTGATCTGACTAGTTTCATATCTGAATTACTGGCTTTGATTCAAATGTTGATCATTTGTTGATCATTGAATAGCATTAGTCCCCCCATTTAGTTTACTGCATTTGGCATACTGTATAGATAAATGAAAATGCCCTTATCAGTCATGCGGTGGTGTTAGATACAGTGGGGAGAACAAGTATTTGATACACTGCCGATTTTGCAGGTTTTCCTACTTACAAAGCATGTAGAGGTCTGTAATATTTATCATAGGTACACTTCAACTGTGAGAGACGGAATCTAAAACAATAATCCAGAAAATCACATTGTATGATTTTTAAGTAAATAATTTGCATTTTATTGCATGACATAAGTATTTGATACATCAGAAAAGCAGAACTTAATATTTGGTACAGAAACCTTTGTTTGCAATTACAGAGATCATACGTTTTCTGTAGGTCTTGACCAGGTTTGCACACACTGCAGCAGGGATTTTGGCCCACTCCTCCATACAGACCTTCTCCAGATCCTTCAGGTTTCGGGGCTGTCGCTGGACAATACAGACTTTCAGCTCCCTCCAAATATTTTCTATTGGGTTCAGGTCTGGAGACTGGCTAGGCCACTCCAGGACCTTGAGATGCTTCTTACGGAGCCACTCCTTAGTTGCCCTGGCTGTGTGTTTCGGGTCATTGTCATGCTGGAAGACCCAGCCACGACCCATCTTAAATGCTCTTACTGAGGGAAGGAGGTTGTTGGCCAAGATCTCGCGATACATGGCCCCATCCATCCTCCCCTCAATATGGTGCAGTCGTCCTGTCCCCTTTGCAGAAAAGCATCCCCAAAGAATGATGTTTCCACCTCCATGCTTCACGGTTGGGATGGTGTTCTTGGGGTTGTACTCATCCTTCTTCTTCCTCCAAACACGGCGAGTGGAGTTTAGACCTAAAAGCTCTATTTTTGTCTCATCAGACCACATGACCTTCTCCCATTCCTCCTCTGGATCATCCAGATGGTCATTGGCAAACTTCAGACGGGCCTGGACATGCGCTGGCTTGAGCAGGGGGACCTTGCGTGCGCTGCAGGATTTTAATCCATGACGGCGTAGTGTGTTACTAATGGTTTTCTTTGAGACTGTCGTCCCAGCTCTCTTCAGGTCCTTGACCAGGTCCTGCCGTGTAGTTCTGGGCTGATCCCTCACCTTCCTCATGATCATTGATGCCCCACGAGGTGAGATCTTGCATGGAGCCCCAGACCGAGGGTGATTGACCGTCATCTTGAACTTCTTCCATTGTCTAATAATTGCGCCAACAGTTGTTGCCTTCTCACCAAGCTGCTTGCCTATTGTCCTGTAGCCCATCCCAGCCTTGTGCAAGTCTACAATTTTATCCCTGATGTCCTAACACAGCTCTCTGGTCTTGGCCATTGCGGAGAGGTTGGAGTCTGTTTGATTGAGTGTGTGGACAGGTGTCTTTTATGCAGGTAACGAGTTCAAACAGGTGCAGTTAATATAGGTAATGAGTGGAGAACAGGAGGGCTTCTTAAAGAAAAACGAACAGGTCTGTGAGAGCCGGAATTCTTACTGGTTGGTAGGTGATCAAATACTTATGTCATGCAATAAAATGCAAATTAATTACTTAAAAATCATACAATTTGATTTTCTGGATTTTGGTTTTAGATTCCGTCTCTCACAGTTGAAGTGTACCTATGATAAAAATGACAGACCTCTACATGCTTTGTAAGTAGGAAAACCTGCAAAATCGGCAGTGTATCAAATAGTTGTTCTCCCCACTGTATATACAGCAGATGTATTGTAAGACAGCAGGTCGAAGTTGCTTAGTTGGGACATCTCTCTATTCCCTGTATAGTGCACTACTTTAAACCAGAGTCTTGGTCAAAAGTAGTGCACTACAGTATGAAGGGGATAGGGTGCCATTTGAGACAATAACACCCACACAGAGTCTCCCCTCATAAAGTCACTGTGTAAACCATTATAAAACTGTCCATAGCAGGTTCATTTTTTATTTGTATTTTATTTAACCTTTATTTAACCAGGTAAGCCAGTTGAGAACACGTTCTCATTTACAACTGCGACCTGGCCAAGATAAAGCAAAGCAGTGCGATAAAAACAACAACACAGAGTTACCCACTGCAAAAACAAAACATAAAGTCAAAAATACAACAGAAAATATATATACAGTGTGTGCAAATGTAGCAAGTTATGGAGGTAAGGCAATAAATAGGCTATAGTGAAAAATTATTACAATTAGTATTAACACTGGAATGATAGATGTGCAAGAGATTATGTGCAAATAGAGATACTGGGGTTCAAATGAGCAAAATAAATAACAATATAGGGATGAGGTAGTTGGGTGGGCTAATTTCAGATGGGCTGTGTACAGGTACAGTGATCGGTAAGGTGCTCTGACAACTGATGCTTAAAGTTAGTGAGGGAGATAAGAGTCTCCAGCTTCAGAGATTTTTGCAATTCGTTCCAGTCATTGGCAGCAGAGAACTAGAAGGAATGGCAGCCAAAGGAGGTGTTGGCTTTGGGGATGACCAGTGAGATATACCTGCTGGAGCGCATACTACGGGTGGGTGTTGCTATGGTGTCTAATGAGCCTATAAGGCGATTTGCCTAGCAGTGAGTTATAGATGGCCTGGAGCCAGTGGGTTTGACGACGAACATGTAATGAGGACCAGCCAACAAGAGTGTACAGGTCACAGTGGTGGGTAGTGTATGAGGCTTTGGAGACAAAACGGATGGCACTGTGATAGACTACATCCAATTTGCTGAGTAGAGTGTTGGAGGCTATTTTGTAAATGACATCGCCGAAGTCAAGGATCGGTAGGATAGTCAGTTTTACGAGGGCATGTTTGGCAGCATGAGTGAAGGAGGCTTTGTTGCGAAATAGGAAGCAGATTCTGGATTTAACTTTGGATTGGAGATTCTTAATGTGAGTCTGGAAGGAGAGTTTACAGTCTAACCAGACACCTAGGTATTTGTAGTAGTCCACATACTCTAGGTCAGACCCGTCGAGAGTAGTGATTCTAGTCGGGTGGGCGGGTGCCAGCAGCGTTCGATTGAAGAGCATGCATTTAGTTTTACTAGAGTTTAAGAGCAGTTGGAGGCTACTGAAGGAGTGTTGTATGGCATTGAAGCTCGTTTGGAGGTTTGTTAACACAGTGTCCAATGAAGGGCCAGATGTATACAAAATGGTGTCGTCTGCGTAGAGGTGGATCTGAGAGTCACCAGCAGCAAGAGCGACATCATTGATATACACGGAGAAAAGACTCGGCCCAAGAATTGAACCCTGTGGCACCCCCATAGAGACTGCCATAGGTCCAGACAACAGGCCCTCCGATTTGACACATTGAACTCTATCTGAGAAGTAGTTGGTGAACCAGGTGAGGCAGTCATTTGAGAAACCAAGGCTATTTAGTCTGCCAATAAGAATGTGATGGTTGACAGAGTCGAAAGCCTTGGCCAGGTCGATGAAGACGGCTGCACAGTACTGTCTATTTTCGATCGCGGTTATAATATCGTTTAGGACCTTGAGCGTGGCTGAAGTGCACCCATGACCAGCTCGGAAACCGGATTGCATAGCAGCGAAGGTACGGTGGGATTCGAAATGGTCGGTGATCTGTTTGTTAACTTGGCTTTCAAAAACTTTCGAAAGGCAGGGCAGGATGGATATAGGTCTGTAACAGTTTGGATCTAGAGTGTCACCCCCTTTGAAGAGGGGGATGACCGCGGCAGCTTTCCAATCTCTGGGGATCTCAGACATTACGAAAGAGAGGTTGACCAGGCTAGTAATAGGGGTTGTGACAATTTCGGTGGCTAGTTTTAGAAAGAAAGGGTCCAGATTGTCTAGCCCAGCTGATTTGTAGGGGTCCAGATTGTGCAGCTCTTTCAGAACATCAACTGTCTGTATTTGTGTGAAGGAGAAGCGGAGGGGGCATGGGCAAGTTGCAGTGGAGGGTGCAGAGCTGTTGGCCGGGGTAGTGGTAGCCAGGTGGAACGCATGGCCAGCCGTAGCAAAATGCTTGTTGAAATTCTCGATTATTGAAGATTTATCGGTGGTGATAGTGTTTCCTAGCCTCAGTGCAGTGGGCAGCTGGGAGGAAGTGCTCTTTCATAACCTCTCTATGGAAATGACTCCAGTGTCAAGTAGCACTGCCTTTGTCATTGGCTTGTAACACGTTACCCTCCCTTGTGCCACATATTTATGTTACAACAGTGCTATTCTTATCCTGACTGAGGGTAGTGGAATCATGATGCCAGTGCTGGCAGATGTGAAATAAATAGCTGAGGGGTCAAATATTCGCAGTGGATGATGTAAGTCTTTTCATATCTGTTTTTCTTTTCTCCTCTCCATCTGGCATCCGATATCTGATTGGTCGCCCAGCTGAGTGTATCTGATGTCACAATGAGACTCTGAGCCAATCGCAGTGTGGTTTGAGTGGAGTCCTCTTATCTCAGTTGTTGATATATTGGATGTCATACACTAACTATAATGACTGTGGTTTTGCTCGATACGGCACCTATTCTATTTCCTAGATAGTGCACTACTTTTGACCAGACTCTGATCAAAAGTAGTGCACTATATAGGGAATATGGTGTCATTTCGGACACAACCGCTGTGATTCCTTCAGATCAATGGAACCACCAATTTAAACAAAAAAACTCTTCTCCTTACAAGGAGAAGAACCTGCAGGGCTTTCCCTATATACAAGCAACATAGGAATGGCTTTCTTCCTGCACAGAACAATGTAATACTGGGAAAACATTGCTTGGGGGTGTTTGGAGTTGAAGAGAGTCTTCAGCTACTGCTTTTCTGCCAACTGCCACTTCCTTCTTTGCTTCCATGTGTTATGGTCTGTATCTCAAATGGCACCCTATTCCCTACATTAATGCACTACTTTTGACCAGGGCCTACAGGGCCCATAGGGCTCTGGTAAAAAGTAGTGCACTATGTAGGGAATAGGGTACCATTTGGGATGCAGTTCAAACACCATAAAGAATCAATTTAATTTAGAATAAGAGCATTTTCACCTCATTCTATGACCAGCAAACAAAGTCTGACATACTTAGGTGAGCTAATGATTGACTAGGAGCTGGCACTACCTGGAGACGACGGTCCACTTCACTGATGTACCACTGCATCACACATTCAGAGAGAAAGAGAGAGGGAGGGAGAGAGAGAGAGAAAGAGAGAGAGAAAGAGAGAGAGAGAGAGAGAGAGAGAGAGAGAGAGAGAGAGAGAGAGCGAGAGAGAGAGAGAGAGAGAGAGAGAGAGAGAGAGCGAGAGAGACAGAGACAGAGAGAGAGAGAGAGAGACAGAGAAAGAGAAAGATAGAGAAAGAGAGAGAGGGCAGAGAGTGAGACAGATAGAGACACACACACAAATAGAGACGGGGGGGCAGAGAGAGACAGAGAAAGAGAGAGAGAGAGAGAGAGAGTGAGAGAGAGAGAGAGAGAGAGAGAGAGAGAGAGAGAGAGAGAGAGAGAGAGAGAGAGAGAGAGAGGGAGAGAGGGAGAGTAGAGAGAGAGAGAGAGAGAGAGAGAGAGAGAGAGAGAGAGAGAGAGAGAGAAGGAGAGAGAGATGAGTGATGCTAAGGGTGTACCATATACTGTAAAGTTGCTGTGAAATGTACAACAGGTGTAGATGTTACCTCAATATACAGTGTATTGCTGATCTCAATATAACCCTGTATTCCTTTATATCTGTTGCTATATAAAAGAGTGGTGGAACTATAGTGTCATTCTGCCTGTTGCCCGGGCTACTGCTGGTCACTCTGAATTCTAATCACTCTCCCTCCCTCTGTAGTTTGTCCCAGTAACTTTCCACCAGACGGGGTAAGTCTATGTCCTCACACAGTGAGACAGAAGCCCTGGCTGGATAAACCATAAGCCTGTTAAAGGTTTGCATGCAAAGCTAATAAACAAGCAATAACATAAACATTTCAACAGGTCACACATAGCTGACCAAAGATCATCATAATGCATCATTATACCAGAGATGATGTGATGCCATTCCTTTAAAGGTGCGTTTGGTTGAGAGCGACAACTCTTGGAAGATTAGCAACAATTCATCATCACATGTATGTATTAAACGTTAACAGCCTTTTAAGTCACTGTTTAGATAGCTGTGTGAGGGCCACGGTGAAAATACACAGCCTCCACTTCTGCATTCCTCCTCTCCTCCTCTCCACCACTCCTCCTCCTCTCCTTCGTCCCCCCTCTCCTCCACTCACTCAAGCGTTTCAGAACACGGAGAGTGTTTATACAACTCGTTCAGTTAGCTTCTGTTTTGACTTGATGCAGAGATGGACTCCAAGTTTGTTTCCAAGTAAACACCCTCGCGTCACGTCACGACAGGATGCCACGGATCCAAAGGTACCGGCCTGGCTGGCTGGTGTATACAGACCATAGGATTCATGGAAACTAGGAGGGAAACAAACTCTACCTGTCTGTGCTTACTGGGCCAGTTGTGAATCGGCTGAGAGGAGAGGACTGAGTTGGTAACTGGGTATAGGGGTTATAGGGGAATATTCATGCTGGCACAATTATGTGGTCTCCAACGTTTGACGAACATTTTATAATATTACCTATTTAAATGTACTTTCAAGTGGATTACGCAGGATCCAAAAGCAAAAATTAATGAGCGAGATCAAGTGAGAGAGAGAGAGAGAGAGAAAGAGAAAGAGAGACATGGAGTTGGTTATCTCTCTTTTGCTCTCTCATTTCACACTCTTCTCTTTCATTCCCACGTTCATTAATTTATCTCTCCAGTCATTAATTCACATGCAGATCACCAATTCACTCAATGCACTAATGAATTCCCAATTATCCCCTACTCACCTAACCACTGCTCTGATTAGTCTCTGTGAGTGGGACTTCATAAGTACCATTTGAAAAACACCAATAATGTTTTGTTTCACTGCAGTTTTATATAATTTCATGGTCATATTCATACCATGTCAATATACAGGCAGGCCTAATCAATGACATATAGGTCCAATGAAAGGGGATGTGTGTTTGTTTACCTTCTGGGCTCTCTATAGGCTGTGGAAGACATAGAGAAAAGGAGGGAGGAGGGAGAGTGAGGGAGAGAGGGAGGCGTTTCTCGTGGACATGCTCTAGGGATTAGCTATTTAAAGTTCAGGCGCTCCACAAACCTTTCCATGTAGCCATCCAGTGCACCGACCAACCGCGCATTTGGAACAGAACGCTCGCCCCGCGACAGTTGGCCATTGAACTGACATCAGATAGTCTACCAAGCAAAGTTGCAAACGGTGAATTTACCATTGAATTGGAACCAGTAGTCCGATATGGTAGGATAGGTAGCCTACTTGAAAATTACGCATTGTTCTTCAAGATCTGCAAAGTTGCAGCTACATAAGGTAGGTTATCTTGCTTCTCTTTATGTTAAAACGTGCGTTTGTTATTTATTTCACTGTAGTGCACTTTTGAGGAGAAATGTAATGAATTTACAGCAGAAAATACAACACATAGATAAAGACCAAAAACCTACTGTTATTGAAAACGAACTTGCCTCTGAGAGAGGGAGCTGGCCTGCGGGCTGTGGGGCTGTTTACTTGGCGGTAGTAGATGTGTAGGTGTGTCTGGGTGGGAGGGTCCCATGAGAGCCGCAATAACAAGTCTGTGCGTTTTTCTGTATAGCCTGCCTCAAATTGAGAACGGCAAGCATAAACCTTACTCAAGCTTCATCATAGGCTTAACAGTGCACATTGTTTAGTGTTTTTGTTGACTTAAATATTTGTCTGCATCATTTGGCATTTAGACCTGGGCCCGTATTCATAAAGCTCTCAGAGAAGGATAATCTAAAAGGCAAAACTGACCGTAGATAAGCACTCCTTCTCTGAGATGATTAATGAATACATGGAGTCTGCATGGATATCAGACAATACAATCTTAGTTAAAACGGACTCTTTCTACTCAACTCCAGATGACTCCAAACAATGTAGTTTATGTACGACATGTTATTGAGGCAGAGAATGATTTATGAATGAATAGACTTCCTGTCAGTAGGCTACTGTCAGCACTCCTTCTTCCACGGTGATGTAAACACACTCCTATATTTATTATTTACATCCACACCCTCTCCTCTCGGCTTTCAGACAAACAGTTTGAATGGAAACAAATTCTGGTACTGCCAGACCTGGGTTCAAATACTATTTGAAGTATCTCATTAATTTCACATACATTTCGAAGTAAGTATTCAGATATGTTTTATTTGAAAAGACAAGTAGTTAAATATTGGAATGTATTTGGAAATACACTTGGAAAGTATTGGCATGTATTTGAAAATACACTCCCATGCATGTAATCCAGGTATTTGAAAATAATATTTGAAATAATTATTTGAAAATACTTTCAAATAGGCTATTTATAGGAAATCATCTGAAAATACTTTAAAATACTTCCAATAGAAGCAACTAATTGGGGCCACTTTATTTGAGAATAGTAAAATACACAGAAAATAAGTATTTAAATAACACATAATCACATACACATGGTTACTGCTCAGTGCTCAGGAATCCAGTTGGGCATCTCGTTTTCCATCATGAGATAGAGAGGTGGGGGGAGAGAGGTGGGGGGAGGGAGGTGG